>NW_010415907.1:3492-33773 GCF_000710305.1 Buceros rhinoceros silvestris | reverse complement strand
ATGGGAACAGCTTGTTGGAGAGCCTCACCGTGGCTCTGCCTGCAGGGTCACCCTTCCAGGAGCTACCACTCAACAGGAGAGGAGGCATCAAAGGCAGCTTTGACACCTCCCTGCTTTGGGCTGGCTGAGAGCCAGCCCTGTTTCCCAGCAGCATGTATCAACCTGCAGTTAGGCATTTCCTCCTTCCAAGCGTACATTTCACCCAGGCTAAGCCAAGTTTTTTCTCCACACCTGAGATGGGCAAATCAGCAAAGAGCTGAACTGGTTCTGCCTCAGCATGGGCCCACTAGAAAGGCCTCCTCACTGCACAAAGGGTGCTTTTGCACCAGGACCGCACTGTATGTGGCCCCCTGCCAGTTCTGGGTGCAAGTGGGGCTGCAGCACTGTGCCTCATTTGGAGTCACGGCACAGAGTCAATTTGACCACGAGCTGGGTCTGGTGTCCCATCACCATCTAAGAATGGCTTCAGAGGTAACCAGTGAGACCTTGGCAAAGAAAGGTTCAGCACTATATCATGGTCTTGATTTTTCCTGCAACTGAATTAGAGTGTTTCCATGTCATTTCAGTAAACAAAAAGGGGGAAGAAGTTTATCCAGGAAAAAGAGGAGGAAGCCAGTTGGCTGCCTGGGCACAAAGCAATGGGCTGGGGCCAGCTGGACAAAACATAGGGGAGAGGCAGGAACAACCAGGCAGACAAGCTCCTGTCATCCAGTGTATTCTGCCCAAACAGCAAGGCAAGAACACCAAACTATAAAGTCACTGAACTAGGAAATTCGCAACATATTTTTTTCTCCACATAACCCGACAGATTCAAAGCCAAACATGGAAATTTCATTGGGTGTTGATGTGCATTTTTCCTGTTAAAGTTCCTCTGAAAACCGGCCTGGTTCTTGCCCAGGGGAAAAAAAAAACCCCTTAGAAGAAAAGAAAGAGGGTATCTTTAAGTAAAACTAGTTAGATGTGACTGCTACAGGCAACTGGAAATTGGTAAAATAAAAATGTTTTTCCAAGTTGTTTTGCCAAAATGTGGTTTGTTTCCTTTTTTTAAAAATAAGACTTTGATCCAATGATCCAAATTTATCAAAATTAGGAATAAAGCTGAATCTAGAAATGAGGGAAACACACAAAATAAAATAGGGCAAAATGAAATGGCAAATGCTGTGACATTATCATCTGGAATTTACAGCAGTATCTAGAGCCCACTCACACCACACAGCATTTGCTTGTCCCAAGCACAACACAACAGTCCCAGAACAAGTCTTTTTAGTTTTTACTGACCCCATCAGAAACTTTCCTGCACTGACAAGACCGCAGGTCTGCTGGGGCCCAAGTCAAACTTTGCACACGTGAGCAATGTTGTCCCAGAGCATCTGGGGTGCCAGCCTGAAACACGGCTTTCTGATTTCTATGGTTCTAGTGACAAAATATTAGAAACTTGCTATTTTAAATGGGATTTTAGCCAAGGCATAAAGTGGAAGTGTGTTGCCATTGTCCAAACCAGGAAAACACGTTAGAACTTCAGCACAGCTGTAAAGATTGGCAGGGTTCATCACCCTAGCAAGGGTAATCGCTCTCAAGTTTAATCAAGGTAGAAGCGGGGGATTTAGAAGAATCGCATCCATGGCACACTTCCCTGCTTTGTCACGTCACCCTGAACACTTGATAAAAGTTCCCTTTGAAGAGGAGCCAAGTCCTTCCTCGCTCGACTATAGTGATATTGGATTGGATTTGCTGAGCTGGGTTTCCAGTTGTGCAAAGAATTTGGAAAAGGTAGGAAAAGAGTAGGAGTGAACAGAAAGTGTTACAGCTCAAAGGAAACTATAAAAGATAGAGCAGTAATTAATTATTTGGCTTAACTTCTTTTTTTTGTTGGTGGTAGAACAAACAGACTACCGTGATGGTAGAATGTATTATGAGGGGGCCTGCCTTCTTTAAATTTGGATATATGTCGTGGAATATTCAAAAATCACTTGCCATCTCCCCACAATCATGAAATCCATACGCAACTCAGGAGATTTAAAAAAACACCTAATAGTAACAAAGGGTTGATTTTGTCTCTTAGCTTCTGGGTTGTTAGCCTGCCAAGCTAATTTCAATAGAAACTTGGTTAAAGGAAAATAAAAAAGGGAAGGTGAGGCTTTCCCGTGATTACACCAGGAGTTTAGTTTCCCAGGAAAGTGAATCTGTAATGAGATGAGATCATTTCCTTCTGATGAATCCGAAGTTTGTTTTTAGAAGGCTAAATACACACACACACACACACATGCAAAATTAAGAAAAAAACCCAGTACCCAAAGGCAGATCACTTGGACATTGGGTATTTGGCCTGTGCATATGCCCAGCCAGGGCATGTAAAGAACACATCACCTCCATACCACACCTGCTTCCCAGTTAGATCAAAGTGATGCTGGTTTCCACGGCAGAATTCATACTTTGGTAGAGGTATGAAGGGTGAATGAGCTGCCTCTGCCACATGAGGGACTGTCCACCTTTTTCCTCCCTTGTGACCCACACACCAGCCAAGGGCAGAACCTGCCTGGGGGGCAATTCCACCCCAGAGGCTTTTCCCTCTGGCAGGAACCAAGTTGCTGCTCTGTGTCGCTCACTAGCCAGGGTACCGAGAAGCAGGGTGCTCACCCACTGCTGCTTGCATTAGCATGGGCTGATGGAGATATGATCTTCCTCTGCTTCTGTCAGCAGCCCCACCCTGGAGACCAACGGCTGCGCAAACAGCCTCTGCCCACCAGCCTCGGCTCCCTTTTCAGCCTGGTTCCTCCCAGGCAGGTGGTGTTTGCTCTCCCATCACAGCTCTTGTGCATAGACAACCCAACTACAAAAGCTCAGCAGTCGTTGCTATTTATTCTCAGCCCTGGCTCAGTTTTGTTGAGATGAGGAGGCATGCGGTTGGTTCTTCCATTCATTTTATAGTGGATGGGGACATCAAATATTTGCTTTCAGAAATATTTTCAGCAGCTCCACTACAATTAACAACACCAGCTGAAATGCTCAAAAAGGGTGGGGGACTGCTCCTCCTGAAGGACTGTGCCTTTGCTCTCTCCTGAGCTTTGCTAAGAGGACCCAGAAACTCTTGGACTTGGTTGCTTTGCCATTGAGTGTATCTCTTGGACAACACATTAAACCATATGATGGGTTTCCCTTTGGTTTCACTGGAAGATGCCCACAGGAGTGGATCTGAGGCCTCCTGGTTCCTGTTCTATACCAGGCAGCTTTGCAGCTGTTGGGGAACAGCTTTCAGTGGCACCTACACCAATGCAGAACAGCTGATGGACTCACCTTCAGCCAGGACACGTTGCAGCAGCACACAACTGAGTCCTTGCACTTCAGGAACAACAAAACTGCCTGAGGTTATGTACTAATTACAGACTACCCTATCATTCTATCACTCTAGTTTACATTGCAAGACATCATCCAATCAACCAGCCTGGGGAAGAGTGTCTTATCTCTGAACCGAGGAGGCTCCAGCTGTGATGGAGTATGGATGCCGCATCTGAGGCGAATTCAGGGAAGGGCTTCACTTTCCATAGGGAAGGATGAGCTGAGTCCTTCTCTGTATGAGCTACACAGCCTGTTGAGTAGCTGGTGTCAGTAAGAGTCACAGGCGAGGTGTCCTCGTTTGATACCTCCAGAGGTAAACTGAAGCCCAGATGAGTTTTACCTCCCTCAAAACACACGCATGTAATAGATGTATTTCAAGAGCAGACTAGGAATTTTGGAGACAAAAATGTCCATTGCCGAGATGTGTAAAGGCCTTTGTGCTCTGAGGGACTCTCCATGTCTCCAGACTTGGCAGAGGCGGTGGGAGATGGGTTTCCTTCCAGGCACGAATCGTTGATCACTGCTCAGGTAAGTATTCAATGCCACAACTCGGCATAAGCTTTGCAAAAGCGGAGACAGCTACCCGATCCGCAGGATTGCTCGGTGCTGAGGATTGCATCCAAACTGCCACTACCTACAGAGCACAGCAGCATCAGGACGGCACGGGACAGGTCCAGCCAGCCAGGAAAGCCAGTGGTAGATTCTCTGGTCAGTGGGTTCAAGCCATAGCAGCCTCTTCCCCAGACCTCACTACTTGTTCGTCACCTCCCCGAATGACGGACAAACAGGTAGTGATTTTGGAGCGGATTTTTAGCTTGGTGCCTTCAGTCACTAACAGGATCAGACCCACACAGCATGCAGGGTATGACTCAGTGCTAAGTGCCTTTTCTTTCTAGGCTTCATGTGCTCTGCTGTGCCTCTCTTTTCCTCCTTTTATTTTTTTTTTCACCTCTTGTAAAGACTTTGCTATGTCAGAATCTGTCAAACAACTCCTCACGCCATGTTTTCACAAGAAACCTACTTGCTGGTCTGTGCCAAGCACCCTTTTAAACAATACTCAGTGAAGTATTGTGTTGCCTGTGCTCTGCTCTTGCATGCCATATTTAGACAAAAGCAAGGGAATTCCCTGCCCCAGATGAGGGATTGAATGAGTGCATTCTTTTCCCACCTCAACTGAAAATGCATGTGTTCACATCAGCCAGGCCTTCTACCCAGTTTTATTTTTAATTAATTCCACGCTTTAATTTACCTACTTAGAAATCAGAAGGGGAAAAAAAAAAGGAAACAGGACAAGTGAATGTGACCATGGACAAATGCTCAGTCCTGCTGGACATGTTTCCAAAGATGCCAAAACCAGGGCAGCAGTGGAACCAACACCCAAACCCCGCACTGACACACATGGAAGCAAAACAAACTCCACACCAACACACTACCCGAATGCACAGCTAGCAACAGCGAGATCACAGCCAAAGGCGGCTTTTGGTGCTTTGGCCCTGGGTAAGCAAACAGCAAGGCCTAGCCAAACATCGATGAAGATGTTCCAGAGGGTTTCTGGTTACGGACAAGGACCTTGTAGTCACCCGAGTCTCTGGGGGATGGGATTTCTCTGAAGCTAAGGAAAACTTGCCGGTCAGCAGGCAGGTGGGGCAGGGCGCACAGTGCCCAGTAAGCAGCTAGAGCAGGGGCCTCTGTGATCGCTGCACATATTGCCCTGCACGTTCACCCATTCAAACTGGCAAAAGCCAGAGAGCAAGGGCTCTTTCCTGACACTGCAAAAGTCAATGGAGCTGCAGATCCTTCTGGAGCAGCTATTGAAATGCCACATTCCAGAGCGCTATGCTAATCGCTTTAGCCAGCCCTCCAACATCCCTCCAGTTGCTAATGTTTAAATTCTTTGCCATACTTTTGTCCACAGGGCGTGGGCCCCCCAGATTTTCTGACATGTGGTTCTTCCGCTTACTGCCAAGTCTGCTGTGAGAGGATGTCAGCCTCACAGGACCAAAACAGATGGTCTTGTGAGCTTCCATACACTAGCTCTGTTGGAAACGCTTCAGATAAAGGCCTGTCTTCCCTCCTCCTCTGCCCCACAAACACTATAAAATATTCATTATATCTGCCCCAAGAACCTACTTAGGAGAAAATTTGAATCCTGAAATTGAGAGTCAGAGCATTGTCAAGTACAGTGCACATTGCCTGAAACACAGGGGGAAATATTCTGAAAAAGAAGGCAGAGCTTGCACTAGGTTTTCGTTTTCATATACACATGTATGTATAAAATTCACTACAGCCATCGCAATTGTATCTGCACTGCTGGTAGCGGTGATGGGGACCCTATTGCAGACAGGATGCAGGCAGGCATCCGCCTTCTAACTGCTGTCATTTAATTCTGTTCAGTGTTGCTTGAGCTGACATAATAACCAAGACATCACTCAAGCCTTGACTAGCCTGGTGCTCCTGGTGTTATTGCCACTACTGGAGCATTCTGGGGACAGTAAGAGAGGAAAGAAATTACATAGACAGAGCTGCAGTGTTATAAAATGCACCCTTAGGATCATATGTTCAAAAGCACTTGGTTCCCATTTAGGAACCTAAATGAAGTTGGCAGGATTTCAGAAGTTATCAGCATCTATCAGCTCCTATAGAGAACATGCTGAGCTCTTCCTCAAATTGTTAGAGGAAAACAATTCAAAGATAAGAGCAAGCCTGCGGCATACAATTAACATCATTGTATGGGTCTTCAGAGCAGTTTGGCAAGAGCAAGAATAGCTGCTTTCACAGAAGATATTGTCTATGAATTCACATCTCAAAGCATGGGGTCTATAAGCAGTCATCCCCACTGATGGCCTCCTGTAAGAGCTCTGCACCCCAAGGAGAACTTCCCGCTTTGTGTCAGAGTGATGCCTTTTACAGCGCTTAGTAAATGGGAGCCTGCACCTGATCATGCTAGGAGCAACCACGTCAGTGGAGATGAGAAAGACCAGTACGAGTACCTAACAGCTGAGAACATAACCCATGGTGCTGCAGTCGGGGCAACTGTGAAAACATCCAGAGAAACGCACTAATTTAGTCCTAACCTGTATTAGTTTTTGACATATAATTAGTAGCACTATTAAATGTCAGTTGGTACATTTTTGCCTTTGAACCCCAAAGTGGGCATTGTTTTTGTGAATAAGAAAGATGTCTTTTCCAGTGATGGCACAGACAGTAGTCTGCCTCATGCACTCATGACTGGGCTAACACCAGTGTGAACCTTTGAGAGACAGATTTGTCAAATCTCTCCAAACATTTCTAGAGGCACCAACCTAGCAAAGAACTTAAACACTGCAGCAGTCCCACTCCCTCTCCTGGAACCACCGATCTATTTATAATAAAGGCTGTGAAATCAAATCCTCCTACTGTTTGCAGCTCCCAGCTCCTCCAGTCTTGAACCAGCTGAACATTGGTACCACACAAATGAAGCACAACAGCTTGCGTTAGCTTCAGCTCACCCAGGGACATGTTATGATTCTTGAAAGGAACTAAGGCAAATTATTTCGTCAAGATCCTCTTTTTCACAGTGTCCTTCATCCTCCCGTAAAATTACAGAAGCTATCTTCCAGGTAGCAGTAGCTTGCTTGTCCTTATTTCCCAGGTATTTCAAGGGTTACAATCCCTGTCCACCCCGTAGCTTGCAATTTTTTGAATACCATAGAAGAACTCCAGAGATTCTCCTGGGGACAGCAGGAGCTTGAAGGATTTGATGGGTCTTGCTACCAGTATGTCCCTTAACTCATCTTGGTATGGGATGTGAATCTATCATTTAATCTACTTTCCTAGATAAGGGTACTACACCTAAGTCAGAATGGCCACATGACACTACTACTTATGATATTAGGACCACACAACATTTTTTTTAGTCTTTGAGATTGGGAGAAGCTCCATGTTTTCTTGGTAACTGCTCAAAACCCAGTTTGATGAAGGTGGGGACAAATGTTTTATTCCCGAGGAGCTGCTGTGCCTAGACCAGCTTGAGGACTCAGGAGAGAGGTTAAACAATGTGTAATCAAGCATTGCAAGACCCTACATCTCAGGTCATGTTGATTTACTTCCCAATGCAATGAAAGCAGAACAACAGAGAAATGCATAACTATTTAACAAATACTCATCCTCAGAGCTGAGCTGAGCTCAACTAGGCAGGAGAGAGGAGGGTAAGAAGACACTGACGCTCATCCTGGAGCAGTGAGGGAGGAATGGTGACTAGTGAAACTCCCCGGGATGATGCCCAGTCCTGGGAAAGCCAGTGGCTCACACCATTGTGTAACAGTGTGGCGTTTGGACAAGATCTTTGAGTCTTTTTCTTGATCCCTTTTATCCCCTGCTCAGGTTCACAACATCCTCTTGACTTCTCATGTATATTTAGACCAAAGAAAAACACCATTAAAATGCCAAGGAGGATTTCAGGACAATTGTTTTGTTACATTAAACCAGCTTCAATCCTAAACTCTGCTGCTGTGAAATTACTCATTGGATAGGGCACTCTAATCCTGAATTACTAATTAAATGCCATTGTCACTGTCAGACAATTGCTGTTTTCACAGATCAAACACAGGAGGAAAGAGCATTTTAACGAAACATTGCCTGATCTCAGGGATGTACAAGCAGCATCAGGCACCTCCGTGTAATACAAAGGCGCACATTCTTCACTGCAGAAGTCACCTTCTTCATGAAGTACCAGTGTGGAGACCTGCTGGTTTTGAAACACTAAATGCCATGTCACTGGCACGCAGTCACGCCACTCCCACGGACACTCCACAGGAGACTCTGTGCAAGAGCCGCAGTCTGAGTGTCACCCAGTGAAACCCAAGCGCTGCATCCATTTTTAGAACCAGCTGCCTGAAGATATGTTGCATTATCTGAGCAACACGTAAGGGAACAAAATGAACTGCAGCTCCCCCTGCCACTTATTTACCTTCTGTTTAAACAGAGCCTCTTCAGCCCGCTCTGTTCCCCTCTCTTGCACTCACTTACTTGCACCTCTCGCAGAGCTGCCCAGTCTATTTTTAAAAGCATGCTGCTGGCTTTTATCTTAAGCTTCTTGTTTGGGGTTTTTTTTAGCTCTTGTACTCTTTAAACTTACTTAAAACATGTTGGCAGATAAAGGTAGTGAGGGGAGATACAGCAAATGCATCATGGTTGGCATTGCAAGCTGAGGATTAAGGCAAGAGATAAAACCCAAACAGATAAAAAATGAATACCTGAACTCAGTGATTAGGCCAAACAGCAGTGGTCCTCGCTAAGGGGACTATGACCCATGTACTCAAGGAGCGGTTATCTGAATCGAGACTTTAGGACGTGTTCTCACGCAGCTGCTGGCAGCAAACACGCTTGGGTGCTCACAGCAGGGCAGAACAGCAGACTGACAGCTGCGAGGAGTCCTGAAAATGGACTTGGGCCCTCAGCTGTAAGCCACTTCGAGATTGTCTGGGGTTTGCCAGGTGGAGACAGGCTCCGCTGGTACCCGTTCTGAGCCAGCATTAGCAGCACTGAGGTCAGAGGACCTGCGCAATCACATAGGTGGAGGAATCGGTAGGAGTCCTCAGTTGCGGGATGGTGGGAGAGTGCCAGAAACATGTGGCTTAAAAATGCAGTGTCCTCACCCATACCTTGACACCAAACCAGGATGTACTTAATGGGGAGGCTGGTTTCAGCTTTGAGCCTAAGCCCCTCAGCAGCTCTCAGCAGTAAATAGGAGAGACCGTTGAGGTCATGAATCCTGGCGTGCCACCAGGTGCTGTAAATAGGGGTGATGGGCTGACTGCCCTGATATGTCACCTGATAATATGAGAAACCACTTCCAAAACGTCACATTTTGGTGGCTTGGAGATTTTCTAGCCCATGCGTTAGATGTAGTGGTTTTTTGCCAACTAACACTCAGGTGTCAGGCTCTGACAGAGCTGTCCTGATCATCCTGCTGATGTTCCTGTAGCCACCAGACACATATAGCTGCTTCTGTCCCACTGTGTGTGCCTCAGGCTGAGCCCAGCTCCATTTCAGATTCAAGACATCTCTGAGAACTGGTTGAAACAAGGACTCGCTAACGCTTCCATCAGATGCTGACGGGCCTTTTTGTGCCAGGAAAATGGATGTGTGCAACAACAGCAAAAGTGCCTGGAAGCATCCCAAAGCCTGAGTGAAATGAGGGAATTTTGAGTGGCATCAAACAAAAGGAGCAGTGATTTAATCTCCACAGAATGGGGAGGGGGGAGCAGTGTCAGGGGAAGCAGGAGGATGAGATTAGCTAGGCAATAAAATCAAAATGAGCAAGAGGTGGAGCAAACTGCTGAGATAAGAGGGAGTGGATTACAGGGCTGGCAAATGGAGGGGGAGCAGTCAGCCAGTGAACAAAAAACCCAGTAATAAATCTGGAAAAAATGTTATCAAAGATATTAAATACCATTTTCAACCCATTGTCTCCAGGGAGGTATGGGTTATGGCAGATGGACGTACAGTGAACACCCTGTGCTCTCCCCTCAGGTGCCATGCCACTGCCCTGCCCTGCTGTGGTGGTCTTCAGCCCAGGCCACTGCAAATGTCCAGCAAGGTGTGTTTGCTTGGACTCTAAACTCTCACAAGGCAGCCAGAATCCTTTCTGGCACATGGTCCTTCAGCACCACAAGGTGAAAGAAATTGCTTCTTCTTGGAGAGCCTGACCAACCATTTGACTCAGTCTAATTCAGGAAAGCAACACGTTGTCTCTTTTGCTGCTGAAAGGGAGCATTTCCTCAAGCCTTGCAGGACCACATTAAACCAAGTATCTCAGTTCCGGGTGATAAGGTGGCTTTTATCGAGAAACTTTCATTAATGCAGTTCAACTGACGATAGGTGATTGATAAAGAGCAGACATTTGACTGCTCTTTAAGTCATTAGGCTCTTGACACTGAGTTTTTGGAGGGTAATCTCTACAGTATCTTCATCTGTGTCATTTTAGAAAAGCTGTGCTGCTGCTTTCCTGATGTGTGCATGCCCTCCCCACCCCAAATCCCCCAATCTTCCATTACCCCAGGCAGGTAACGTGTCTGTCTCAGCTCTCCCTATCTCAGAAGATTACATGAGATCATTCATTTGGCATTACATTTTGAGAGTCTGGGAGAGAAATGCTATTATGTGGGTATCGAAAAAAAGGGGGGGGCAGGTGTTGGGGAATTAATGGATGAAGATAAGTAATTACCCCATGAGTCTAAAACCTCTCTGGGGTAGGGACAGCTTTTTGCTCTGCACTGGTGAAATGCCCAGCTCAACAAGGTTTGTGTCGCAGCACCATTGCAAGGGAGAGCAATAGCAGCAATGGCTCATGCATCATTGCAAACATCTGCGTGGAATAATAAAGACATGTTCTGAGTAATTTCACATCCAAGTGTGGGGCAAAGTCGGATTAATCCTGTTGCTGTTGAGCTGGGTTAAATGGTGCCCACTTGCAGCCTGCTCCTTCCTTATTTCCAGAATGGATACCTCTCCCCGCTCTGCCCCTTTAGCTTATTTAACGTCTCTCTAACTCTGGCATGACCAGGAGAGAAGACAAGCCGCAGATGGAGAATGATGGGGTCAAGGGGAAGGCAGAGAGAGCCTCGGTCAGGAGATCTTTGTCCAAGAGCCTTCTTGAAAATCCACATGACTCCTAGCTATCAGCATGTTATTAGGAATAATAAACGTTTCTACCATATTGAAATGACTGCATTTAAGAGCATTTTTTTTCTTAGGAAGGCATTGTGGTCAGCCAGTTCTTGGATGGACTGCGGGAGTTAAGTGCATGTAATTCAATACCCTATGTTACATGCCAGAGGCCAGGCTATGGGTTCCTTCAGAGCTAAAACATCAATTTAGCAAACCAGTACCAAAAAAGCCCCTCCAAACCCCCTCAATTCTTCCATTCAGCTTCTAGAAAACCGTTAAAGAACAAGAACTGATTGCCAAAAGTTAGCAAAGAGGGCAAAACCATCAAGACTCTCATGTGACCTCAGTTTTCACAGCACTTGCGCTCCCTGCCCAGGGACAGCAGCCCGGCAGGCTCAGTAAGCAGCATCACCCTGACGAAGCCCAGGGCTGCAGCCAGGGAGCCCAGGGCTCCCAGCTCCGCAGGCACTCACACCTCATTTGACCCCAGAAGCTGCTGTATTTCACATGCTGTTCCTCCTCCCTTGCCCAAGCTGTGATTTGAGATAGATAGCTCGTCCTGCTGGAAACTATAACTAAAAACTTGCCTAAAAACAAATCCTCTTTCTGTGTGCCCAGAGGGGAGGAGCAGTCCCCAACGAGCACAGAGAAATGGAGCTTGACTAAATAGCTGAGCTGAAAGCAACCCAGGAGGGCAGCACAGCACAGCGGCTTTGGAGGATCAATTTTACACGAGGAGGCAGGAGGACCTTGGCACAAGTCAGAGAAAGTGCCCAATGTTGACTTATCGAGTCAGGATATGCCCAAACCCAGCCCACGAGGCTGCATATGCTGTAGCTGGAATTAGTTGTGCCAGGTTCAGGCACATGGTTGTGTCTTGGCACCAGGTATTAAGAGAAGCTGATTTCCACCACAGGATTAGCAGCAGGATATACAACACATACTGCAAAACTGCAATAATATCAAAGATCCATCTGTAGTCAGGCTGGAACTCGGAGCTATTAATGACTATTGTGGGGGAGCTAGCATTGTTTTCTTATTACCAGTTAAATACTCTATCCTGCATCTTGAAAAACCAATCATTCCATTTTCTTTAAAGATGTGTGCATATATACATGCAATTCTTGATTTTTTTAAATATAGATAATACATATACATATATAGGGAGAGGGAGACTTGCACAGATCTTTTAAAAAAAGGATTTAAAATATGTTTACTCTTTTCTATGGAGGAGCTCAACTGTTCTCTGCTTGGATGCAAAAAGGCACATACTTCCACTCTAGGTATTTTTGGTGAGAAGGAAAAGATAAATAGATAGCGCGTTTCAAACGTCACGCTTTCAGCCGGCTTTATCTAACTTTGGTCAAGAATTTAAAACTTTGCACTGGACGCTACCACATTTCAAGCTTCATCTGTAATTCTCTTCTCCTGACAAGAATTTGCTGCTAACCGAGCCTATCTGTCTGTGACATGGGAACCAATGGGCTAAAGCTGAAACTGAGGCTGTCAAACTCATATCACTTATTAGTTATGAAATGAGGAAAACAGTAAGCTTCAGTGTCACATGGAAACACGAGCGCAGCAGTGACACAGCCTTTCATACACAGTGTCAGCACTACTACACAACAGTGTATAGATTATTTGGAAAGTAACGAACACCGATCTCGTGATTCTATTCTGGGCTGGTCCTATGACAAAAAAGGAAAAAACAAAAAAAAAACCAGAAGCTGAAAGCCCAAAGGAATTCACTGTTGTGCCCGTAACAAGCGGTGAGGGCAGTGCCACAGCTCTGCTGTTTCAGCAGAGCTCACCCCACCATTGGCAGGTCCCCCGCTCCCCGGTGCAACCACGTGAGCCTTTTGATCCAGGGACAGGATGATTTACCCCGGGACAACTGCTGAAGTCACCACTCCCAGCTGCCTGCTGCACGGGGAGCTTGGCTGCTCCCAGCCCCTGGACGCACATCAGCTTAGGGCTGGATTTTTGCTTCTTTGTCTTCTTTCAGGTTATCCTGCTGGTTTGCCCTCACGGTTCGGAGGTTGCTTTGCAAAGAGATGAGCCGTCTGTGCAGCACACAGCAGCAGGCATGTCCCACCAGCCGTCCCAGGAGAGGGCATCTTGGCCCCGGGACACGCGTGTCTCTGCTGAGCCTCCCGCCTCTGAGGTCAGGGCAGATGTCCAGAATCACTCTTTCTAATCTTCAGCACATCAAACCTTGCTAGTCAATTTTATTAAGTCTCTCTCCAAACATCTCTGAAGTAACACTTGGTGTTGCTTTATCCCAAAATAGTCACTCTGTGTGAACTTTTGGCAGCCAGCACAGAGGGTGGATGAGACTTTGGACAGCTGGGTTAAGAAGAAAAGTCACAGCCCAACCTGCTCGTCCTTTTGACTTGTTCCCAGCCTCAGATGGCCCCAAAACCTCTTTTACCTTAGGAACTCTGCAACCATCCCTGCTCCTCCAGCTACCTTGAGCTCAAAATTGGGCCCATGACAAAATTCTGCTTACAAACAACTCCAGTCACAGAAGAAAGGCTGCATTTGGAGCCAGACGGTACAGCTGCAGGTACCTTCCACCAGCACATAGCCCTCATGACTCTTCCAGTTACAACACACCTTTCTTCTGACAGGGAGAGATGAGGTATCTCTCAAAGAGAGGTATGGAGCCCCTGCAACTGTTAATTATTAAAAACATTTATCAGTAAATCTGGGACTGAAACTATAGTGATGGGTGGGTGGCAAAGCTTTTGTGAGCCATAAAATTTATATGAGAGAACCTGTCAAGGGAAGAGCTGGAGAAAATAATAGTGTATTTAAAGCGTAATATAAATTCTTATCAGTGACTGCTTTGACACTGTTTTAACCTCTGGCTACAGAGGTTTACCATTTAAAAGACATCTGGTAACTGGTGATTTTTCAAAGCTACATTGCATACATTCAAATGAGCTTGAAAAAAGCACAGGCACATCTGGTTCATAAATCAGAACTCAGAAAAAATCATCATCCATTGCAATGTTGCTGCTGGTACCAGTTTTGGCAATGGTGAAGCTGAAGGTGAGTAAAAAGCAGAGCAGACCTAACCTCTGAGGCTGGAGGAATGAATGTGCAAACACACTCCTGGGCTGAGCAGTCTGGAGCTGGACTGCAAGGAACTTCTGCCTTGTCTTCATCGGCATCCCAGATCCGTGATGCCTCCTGCCTTACCAAGGGAGACCCTGTGTTCCTTACTGCCATGCCAATGATTTTGGGGTGCAGCCACTGTGCAGTGGCCACCAGCTTGGTAAACCTGGAGCACTGTATTGCTCACTGCTGAGAAGACCATAATCAACAGAAACAGGCCCAGAGTATCACAAAATGCTTGTTGCCTGCACTGTGCTGGTGCTTCCACAGAACGGAGCAGGGAAGGAGCCACGGTGCTTTCAGTTACGATTTACTTTCAGTTAGATGTGAGTAATACATGAAAACATAAATGAGGTGTTGTTCATCCACCAGTGCTGTTCAGCCCCAAGCTGCTGTAGCCTCCCTCCAGGTCTGGGGGTTCTTCACCCGTTTCCCATTGGATTTAAAAGCAATAGTGGTCCTGTGATACAGCAAGTTTGTGGCTTAGTCCTCAACCCATCCTTCCTCTTAACGCCAGGCCAGCAGCCTAGGCCACCTTTCCTCATCCCAAGTATCACCTCTCTTCACCCACCTATAGAATTATGTGCAACTTTTCTATACAAGAAAGATGGTCAGATTCAGCTCTCAGTCAAAAGATTCTCATGTGGCCCTGGATGTGTTGAGAGTGTGGGTCATGCACACAAGCAGGAGCACAGAAAATCCTGGCTGTGTAAGTACAGGGAATTCTGCCAAAAAAGCCAGGGATTTTTTCTGTAGCTGGTCCTTGGAGAATGCTTTCTTTGACAAAAAAAAAAAAAAAAAAAAGTGTATAAAAAATCCATCCCTTGCAAGATTAAGCATGGCCACGTGCCATGGAGGATAATGGGCTTTCTTGCTCCCCAGTAAAGTCCCCCATCACAATTCAAATGGCAGGAACATACTCTAAGTCCCCCCCTCCCCCTTTTTTTCTTTTGTTTGAGTGTTTTAAGTAAAGCCATGAGATCCTCAGTAAAGCAGCCAGTACAAACTGTGGAAAGGGTTTCCCAAAGAGCCGCTGGAGTTGCTGAGCAGCCCCACACAGAACCAGAACATAAGTTTTCCACAGAGCCCATGTTCTCCCCTGCATGGAAGAAAACACTTGGAAGGGAGAACTCTGCCTTTGATAGTGTGGGAAAAAGGTCTGTTCCAGTCTCAGCTGAGGAAGGTATGAGATTCCTCTTCCCTCCCATCCTTCCTAAAAGGGATAAACCGTCCTGTTTTTTCAGGCAGATGCGGCTTCCCTGAAACTTCTCCTACTGAGCAGAAGTTCTGCACATGTCTCTTTAACCACCATGCCTATGCTGATGGAGATGCCACCGGAGATCTGCTGTTTCAGAGAGCTGCTATGCCTTGAGCACTCTTAATAACAAACATAACCTCGGTCTTACCTTCTTCCCAGGGACAAATCTTTCAGCTAGAAAATCACGTTTTCCTCTAACAGTCTGTTCCACCACCTGACTGCAAACCTCACCAAATTAAAGAAAACATAACTCGAGTCCTGACCAGGCCTTGCCAGGGGAATTACCTGGAGTATTATTCATCAGGATCCAGTTTTCTTCTTTTGCATTTACGGGAATTCCCTCTAGCTACTGATGCTGGCAAGGGGAGGCTCAGCCCTCAGTGTCTGAGCTGTCACTGGTTTCCAGTGTTGTACTATCTGGAGTTTTTCCTGCAGTCAGGCTGGCTCTATTCCAACGCCTGGGAATGAGCTTCCTGAGCCATCCCTCTCTTATCACTTATTGCCTTAAACAAGTTTGACCTTTTGATTGGTTTGAACTTTGGACAGCATTAAAACACATGTTCTAGCAGATGAGGTCAGTCACTCAGCTTTCTGCTTTGTGTAATGGGGCAGCTAAGGCTACGGTGGTTTTAAATCATGGCGTATTCCCAGCCGTGAGGACAGGGGAAGAAACAAACCTCAGCAGAGGTTGTCCCCTGGCCGTGGGCTGGGCCAGGCTTGAGTGTTGCACAGCTTCAGCTTTCAGCTCCTGCCTTGTGGTTGCTTCTGGTTTTACACATTTCAAAGAAAAAGAAACCGTCATCTAGAAAAATCATCTAGAAAAAGTTCTTATCCCTAAATGTTCTTCCTCTCTCCATCATCCCTCACTTCCTGAAGCCATCCCTGGACTGTGGAGATGCCTCCTGCAAAGGACCTTGAGCATAGGTTTTTAATAACTAACAATGACAAACAAAACCTCAAGACTAAGAGAATGTTTCCATGGCATTTAAAATAGATTTGAAAGGAGAGAGATTTTGTCTAAACAAATACACAAGCTGTCACAGGCCGGAATGTGTAACATCATTCTATATGTCAGACTCAGAAAGAAAAAAAACCGACTGGAAATGGATTCAAAGAGCAAGCTGAAAAAATGCAAAAACCAGCCAGAAAGGGAAAACCACACTGGAGTGAACCCATATATTTTCATCATTGTAAAGATACTTTATGTTACAGGAAGACGAATTTATTATTTCATTAATGCAGGATTTTTCCTCTGCCACCTCTGCAGGATTCAATGCAGACAAATAGAAGTGCTGTCAGTGTCTTCATCTGACAACGTTTGCTTATTTACGGTTAGGATTGGGAAAATTACAAATGGAAATTGGTAGAAGGGAAATTTATATATAAACCTGAGCATTGAGAAACAGTTTTTCCTCAGTGGTTTCCACACTGTGAAGCTATGCACTCACAAGCCTCCTCCCTGTTGGCCATCCTGTCACTGCTAGAAGCGGTCATGGTATGAAAGTGCAGTGATAGCTCAGGTTGTTAGGACATAACCAAAGGGATATGATCACTTCTGTGATCACAATCACTTCTAAGGATGGTGTGACTACCATCAAGGTAGGTGGGTTGATGCATCCTCTGTCAGGTGAAACTTTTTTCCTGGTCTATGGGTTGATTTTTAGTGCAATGAATTCCAGTTAAAGGACATGGAAATCTGGAATAAACTCATCACAGCAGTCCACCTCCAGAGCACCCTCTCCAGCAAGATGAGCTGCTCCGTCTCGCAGGGACAGGGCCGACTGCAGCAGGCTGGGTACACAAGCTGCACAGGAGAATCCCTCTGTCCCCGCAGTGACTCCCCAAACCCAACGCAGCCCGTGCCGCGTTACTGCTCCCTGCGGGCTGATCTATGAAGCACCAGCGCCCAGAAAAACCACTTCAACCCCTGAGTGACAGCAGTCACTTCCAGCTAGCAAACCCAACAAGCTATTTCATGTATTTACAAAACCACGTACAAGCAGTGCCAGAAGGCTTGTTAATCTTGGTTAACCCTTGCTGTTTCTTTAGGAGAGATTCACAGAGCCCCAAAGGTCTGCACTTGCCACACTCCTTTATTTCCTGCCAACTCTAGCAAAGAGTCTGGCGTTACTTGCCCAAAACATGTGATTTCTTCAGGGAAAATGGCTAACCCTTGAGGCTGAAGGGTCTGACGGTTGGGTTACTTCAGTGTTTGCCTACAGCGGATAGTGAGTGAGGCTGTGCAGCTCCCACCGGGGCTGCGCCGCAGCGTGGTGCTCTCTGCGCAGGGTATCCCACAGCACTGTCAGAAGAACACAGCCCTGCAACCCTGACTGCATTTGAATGCAAAGGGAGGGAGGAGGTCAGGAGAGGAAGAACACAACTTTTCAGAGCTCCTCATTGAACACACACACTCAAAAAAAAAAAAACCAAAACAAAACCAAAAAACCCAAACCCTCAGGAGCCACTTGCAGGGCCCTGAACACCTGTCAGCAAAGGGAGAAGACAAAACCTAATTTTTCTTTAGATTTGATTTTAAAAGCAAGTACACAAACGTGCGTGCCTATAAATTTTACATAGCAACATTTTGTCCTTTAGATCATCTCCCCATACCCACTCACATTTAGAAAGTTAAGTAACACTAGTATCTGGTAAAATATTAATTAAAGTAAGCATAATTCTGGGTCCCATGAATCATTTCATGTGGGTTCAATATTTGCAAGTGTCACCATGGTGAGGAGCTGCACCTAACTATGATGCATTAGTTATAGAGACTAGTGAGCAACTGCTCAGCCATTGCTACTGGCTTCCCAAACTACAAACCTTCCATCTGGACTAGGACAGCTCTGAGATCGTAAAACAGGGCTTAAAAGTCACTGTTTGAAGCTAATCCATGGCTCATGTCAGCTGCAAGTCAGTGTTACAAATACAGAAGTATCTGCGACAGGGAAGTATTGACTGCTAAATGCACACATTGCCTGAGATAAAATAAAAGGAAAGAAAGGGCCTTTCACAGAAACCCCAGCCAATAAATAAACTGGCAAATGATTACGTTATAATGTGAAATGAGAAAGCTTTAGTGATCACACAACCAGAAAAAGAACATTATTGGAAAGCTCAGTAACGTGCCCTCTCAATTGTACACCCCAGTTTCAAGGCATACCTCTAGATCACTAGGGACAGTGTCTTGGTGATTGTATTTTTTGGAGAGAGATTTGCAGAATGTGCTCCTGCATTCACAGAAGTCTGGTGGCCACATACAAATATTCAATGTAGTGGCTGGTGTCTGGTGTTTAGCAAAAGTAGTGCTAACTGTACTTTCAGCAAATTTGGATCCAAGAATAAGACGTTTAACTTTCCCAGTGTGAGAGAGCACAAAGAGATGATCCTCACCACGCAACCACTGCTGCCTGGCAGCTAAAGCGTTTGGTACACAGTACCTCATGTGGCTGCTCAGACATTTATCTGTGTTAAATCAGTCACAAAAAGAACAATTTAATATTGCTGAGCACAACATCTCGATCAGACTCTGCCAAAGGCTGTTATTTTATCATGCTGGCTTCTCCATGGCTTGTGTTGTGAGGAGATTTCAGATGCTGTCCCATGCTCTCTCAGGGCTGTGGTAATGGGATCAAGCCATTCCCCAACACTAAGTGTCTGACCAGACAAACCACCAGGGCAAAGCGAACCTCACACATCTCTCCTCCTCCCCTGCTCTCAGCCCACTGATTATCTCAGATCATCAGTGTTTTGGATGACCGAATAAACAGGATTATCCTCTCCCAGCGCCTGTTAAGTCAAAACTGTATGGCGATCCTATTAGTGGGCCACAACAGAGTGAGCATATCCAAGCAGGAGATTATCTTTTGCCTGCTCCGTGGAGCTGAAAACTGTACCGGGAAATTTTTAATCTCCATGAAGGGGACACTAGAGCTCACAGAAAGAAAATAAAATTCATTTTTATTACCCATCTCAATCAGCTGCCAAGCTCAAAAAAATTATTCTGATTGTCGAAGTCATAACCTTCTTTCATTGATAGTTCTGGATTTGGGATGCCAGTGAAAAACATCTTACATGCACAGCCTTTTTCATCCAAACTGATCCCAGAATGCTTTACAAGTGCTGCATGCAATGGCACGTGGGATTAGCAGCACTTTACAGAGGTCTGTCTCTGTTCCCACTGAGGTTAGTGAGAACAGAAGTGGGACTTGCTGTTGAGTAAAATGTGAACCAGGCTGGAACACGGCCAGGACACTGAGATCAAGACTCGCATTCATTTGGAAACTGCTGGCACAATGGCCCTGTTGATCAGGACTTTGAGTTTACGTCTTGTCCAAAACAATGCAGCAAGCTACAATGGGGCATAAAATGATGCCATTTTAAACATGTTGGTAATTCATAATTCTTTATTTTTCAAGCATTCAAAGACAAAAATATTGAAAAAAGCAAAGGAAGAAATACCCGTACCTAAATTAAAATCTCTTTAAATATAAACTCTCTAGATTTTAACACACAGTAGCATGTGAGCAAACCCAGCCAGCTCGCAGACCTTTTCTATGCATGCATACAGAAAAATAAATTCCTTCAAAAGAAGCTTTGAAGAGCATAATTAAGCATGAATGTTACCGTATATTAAATTATAAGTCTAGTAAAAAAGTGTCATTAGCCCAGCAAATGGGCTGTTAATGATTTCAGGTTTGCCTAAGGCTAAAGCTAATAATCTCGTGATTAACCAATATTTCTGGGATGATGCTGCTGCAAGCTGTCAGCCCGGTGTCACAGCACTCACCTACAGCTTAGAAACTGCAGAAAAATAAAAGACCAATGAAAGAACTGCACAATATTTGACCCATAGAAACAAGCAAAGTTTCAGGCAGGTGAAACCCCTGCTCTGCCTCAGGCCAGGCGCTGTGAACTCCATCACTCATCACAACACCTGATTTCCATTCTGCGCTGGGACTGCAAAACATGGGACTTCCCAAGCCAAGCAAAGTAGCCAGGAGAGCCCCTTCCAAGGCAAGAGAATCTCTCCACGACTGTGTCCTGGCACAGACCATACCCAGTAGAGCCTACATCACAAGTGTCTGTCTGAAAGTCACTGCTGGTACCCACTTGGGACACCCTCTTCTGTTTCTGACCTTGGGAGCAGCTACTTCTCTCCTCTGAGGCCACACCTCAGTGACCCTAGCAGCCATTTATATGGAAAGTAACACCACAAAAGTGTGCTTGACAGCTTCCTTCAGACATTTCTTAGCAACCAGTAACAAAAGAAAAAAACCTAACAGACCATTTGGTCAGCCAGCTCTCTCCAAAGCACACATACTTATTTTTCTCATCACAGATGCAAGAAAAACTTTAAGTGGGAACCATAACTTGCACAAAATAGTCCTCTCCAAGGATGAAAACAGCAGAAGCAGGGAGGATGGTGCCCACCCTCTGTTGTCAAGGCTGCCAGATATATGAGAGCTTACACAGGTAATATAGTTACTTGCGCAGGACAAACCTGTAGAAATTAAAACAAGCCTGCGAACAAACCTCACGTCCACACAAGCAAGTGGACGTTTGTCAACACAATTCCAGAGAAGTAGAACACTTCTTCACTGACACCAGTACAATGCACTGGGTAACATTGTAGGTCCAAAGAACTAGACAAACGAGGCGAAGTTTTTCAAAGTACTTAATTATTCAGTAGAACAGAAAAGAGAAGGGAAGAATCCAGAAACTCAAAGATCCCTCAGCATCTTCACCAGCAGGCCTAGCAAAGCCCCGCAGTTTGGCTTTACTGTGGGCAAGGGACCATGCGTGATCTCCTAAGCTTTGAAAGAAGAAACACCCATCCACGTACATACTGCAATTCACAGAATAGTCCAAAACAGGAGAGGAGCCCCAGGACTGCAGCCAGCCCAGTCCGCTGGGTGCATAATTCACATCACCCATCGCCTACTGGCGCTCAGTTGTAGGGGTTGCCCGGGGATGTCCAGAATGCCAGCCCGCCTTCCCCAGCAGCTGGAGGGCAGCCACCCTCGGAGGGCTCAGTTGCTCCTTCCCTTGCCAAATTCTCTGCCTCTCTCGGGCTGATTTCTCCTCATCCTGTGGTGAAACACAGAACTGTAGAAACTGTATTTCGTCACAGTGGCCCCAAGCCGTGCTGGGCTCTTGGCTGTTTTCTCCCCTGAGGGTTGCTAATGGTTTGATCCGGCATAAAGTTCTCACACTTAAAATAAATGGTATAAACACAACACTCTCCAGGAAGGTCTGAAAGCAAAATGAGACATTTATTTGATTTAAGTTTTTTCTTGAGTATTTTTAATGCTTTTAACTAACCAGTACTTCTGATGACTTTTTTTTTTTTAATAAAAAGACACATACTTTCCTCCTTAAGAGTTCTTGTGATTAAGGTCCAAGATACGTATTTCCACATAAGAAAACAAAAAACAAACTGGATCCTGTTCCAGTAGAGACCACGGCAAAAACTCCCAGCGAGTGCAGTTACCAATAGAACAAGGCCCATGTGCAAATACTGGAAGTACGTTTTTCTGGAAACTATTTCCCAAGTACTGCAAGGAGTTCACAATTTTTTCTTATTTTCTTTTTCCCTTACAGAAACATTTAATGCACAACCTCAGATGGTTTTGTTTAACTGGTTTTTTAAAATCTACATTATTGTACCATAGAAGTCATATGTGTGGTTCCTGATTCTTCATATAAACGCTGTATTTTTTCTTATTATTCCTACAAAAAAGAACGTGGCTTGACTTCAGCAGCAGTTGCATAGACTTCAGATCAAATATAGCAGTGACTGACTTTCACTGAGACTCAGGCACTGCTGAAAATAAGCTTTTTGGCACCCAGTAAGGAACACACTGAGCATCTCCTTTAGTTACAAGCCCTCAAAATAAAAAGAATATATAAAGTTCTTACATGTACCTATAAGAATTTGATCTGAGATCTTATTTAACTCTCCTTATAAATATTCAGGGCTGGTTCTGCTCTCACCGAAGTCAAAATACCTTTAGTGCAATCAGCAGTGGCATCACAGTGTACAGCTGGACAAATGAGTTAATAATTACACATAAGAATCAAATGATTCCTTTCTAACAGCCTCATCTGTGTCTGTAGGCTTGTACCATAGAGGTAAATTAAAGGGCGCTGGAGATACAACCTACACGAGATCCCGAATGCCGGCGGTTCTAAACCTCTCCAGCACAGAGAGCTCTGCCCTTCAGTCACAGTTCTTAATATTTAAAATGACCTTTCCAAATTTGTTTTGGTTTAATATGTTAAAAAAATCTTTCCCACTGAAGTGAGTGGATTTTCCAGTGAACTCCAGCACTTAACCCTGCAGCATTTTACTATTTTGAGGCTAGAGCATGGTTTCAAAATTTGTCCTGAAGAACAAATATCTGCATGAAGTTACGATGACGTACTGAACCTGGAAGCCATCTTGGAATGGAAAACAATCCCAGCAACAATATTTGGCTCTGGATAGAAATTTTCTCAGAAGTTCAGGAGTAACTGCCTCTTTTCTGCTAAGGTTACAAATAATTCCAAGCCTGGGCTCCCGTGCGTGGCTCCTGAGGCCAACACGCTACACTGTCAGAATGGAACATTCTGTCATGACTAGTTTATATCATACCTTTCTCAATTCTGTCTTGTTCCAAAGATGAATTTCTGGAGGGAGCTAATCCTGAGACATTTTTACCTCCTAAGAGGTAGACGTGCCCAAGTACAAATGCAAGCAGACTTTGTAAGGTCTTCAACATTACCTTCACAAGGAACTACAACAGATCTGCATTATTGCTTACTGCAAGCATTTCATTTCACTATAGAAAAACAAGCAGCAGTGTTTTACTACCACAGCTGATCACAAGATGGAAATCCTTTTCCATAAGAGGTCTCCTGACTAGGAAAAACACTACTTAAAAAAACCCCAAAACAGATGCATAGCCTTTTTCCAGTTTTAGAAGAATCACAGCAGGGTTTCTCATCCCATCAGCTATCTGTTGGGAGGCCTCATCCGTCTGGCAGATAGCTGAGCTGTCATCAATTTCATTCATCTATCAGAAGTTTAATTTTAATTTGATCAAAACCCAAGTCTCTTCCTGAGCTTTTCCTTTTCCAAGAAGGGCAGTTTCCATCAGAAATCATTCTGATGGAAGTGGCCAGCCAGCTCTAGCTGTTACAACAGCAGCTCAGTCACGCCAAGCAGGGAAAAGCAACATCAACCGTGTTTGTTGTTTAATTTGGATATGCAAAAGATAAAGCAAACTCTTTCTTCATACCATTACAGGTCTTTTTAAGGGTTAAAATGCCCTCTGAGGAATGGTTGCAGCCACCCAAAGCCTGAGATGGCAGAGCTCAGGGAGTCCAGCCAGGTTTTATCTAACCTACTACGCTGTACCCTGCACAAACAAAACCACGGCTCTGGGATCTAAATGCTAAATGTCATTTATTTTTGTTATCGCTTATTTACAAAAATGTGCAGAGACTTGCACTGGGATGCCACAGAGTTAAAAGGCCATTCCTGTCCCCAGGGGCAGGAGCTGGGCTAGGGAACAGGGCTCTGGGTAGGAGCCACGTCCCTTTCCCTTCCCACCTCCAGCGCAGCGTGGGTTGCGGCACCTCCTGCAGCCTCGGAGGGAGGGCTGGCTGCACTGCTGCGGGGACCCTCGCTCCTGCTGCTGCTGCATCTAGCCAAGCTCACCCCAGCCTGCTTTGCTGTGAAAGAAATGAGAGCATAGCTTCTATGGTTTTAATTACCTGATCGAGTCTTTCACTCTAAACCTAATTCAGACAGCAAGTAGGGAGCTACACTTAAAGACAGACAAGATATTTGCATCTGTTTTGCAGATTATAGTAGTTGCATGTTTTACTTCAAACATCAATGGGTTGCAACTGCTATTCAAATTATATGGAAATTGCTACTTTATACTAAAATCTCCCTTAAGCAATAAAGGAAAGGATTAGCACATGGCTCTGTTTTTTGCCTTTTCTCCTCTTTTCATTTTAATAAAACACAGCAGCAGTGGAGAACTCTTGGATGGTTCATGAACAACACCTGTATCTTTTAATAGTTTATTCATACCAGGCTGCAGAATATTTGAATCCTTTTGTGTGACTGATATTTCTAACTAAAATATCCTTCTTTATCTGAAACACTGAATTAACTTCATTTTCAAAAGGCCTCTGCCACAAAAATACATAACCACAGGCTATATGGATAATTATGCAAGGGAATTAAGGTACCAGCCACAGTTTATAATAGTTTCCAGATTTAGATAAAGTTAATCAAGTTGATCCCTTCATAAAATCTGTCTTGTTCGCACATACCCAAGAAACATTTCTCTTGAGGTCAGTCCCACTCGAGAATGAATCCTACCTGCCACCTGCCTCTAGCAGTATATAGCAGAGTCAGGGCTGAGAAAGAGACCACAGATAAACCACAGTGTGAACTTCTCCCACTGAAGCGCTCACAAGTAAAATCACTTGTGTTCCAACAATCTGCAGGATCGATCCTTTAATCCCTGTCCAGCTCCGCACCTGTTTATGTGGTCCTGAAGACAGCAACTGCTTGGTAAATTTTAATGGTAAACTTCATTTTGGGCAGTAGGGAGAAAATATATAAGAGATATATAAAGACAGCTTTACTAGTCTCCCCAGAGACTTTACAGAAGACTGATTAAAAATGCTTTACAGATTTTGAATGTTACTGCAAGTGATTGATATGGTAGGAAATCAAGATCAAACATGTATTGCTGGCTTCTTACATACCTTATAGGTACCTAGGAAGGAAGAGCTTCAAGAGGACTATCATCTTTTTCCATTCACTCTGGTATTACAGAATCTTCATCATCCTCATCGTGTTCTTTACTCCAAACATCCCCTCTCAGCACGGCTATCCAGAATCTGCTGAGGAAAGTAAAAGCACATTACAAACAAAATATTTTTGAAATAGTCCCATGCAGACACATTGATAGGATTAATTTGTAAACCAGTTTGTTCTAAAGAAAGCAACTCACAGCATTTCTATTTTGATGTCAAAGCTCTGAGGCTTCAGGGTGCTAGAACAGTGGGAAATGATCGAGCCTTGACCAAGTCAGACACTTTCCTGTCTTGAAATCAATTAATTATTTAAAAACTAGAACATTTAACTCAGTCACTGGGGTTTTATGTTCCTTAAGCATCCAGCACAGATTTGGTGAGAAAGTTTCAATTCTTCACAGGTTCAGAAAAGAAATGCAGAGTGATGAAACACAGCAACTCCTTTCTCTCAGTAACTCAGTGCATCACCCACGACAGTCAGCAACCCTGATCTAGAACTGCCTGCATTATGCAGGGGCACGAATCCTGCTCTTAATCACACGCCCCTGCAAACCCACTGCCTTTGGTGGATTTTTTTTCTCACAAACATTACTTCAAAACATTCGCCTTGCATTCATCACACTAAAACCAACACAACAGGGCCAGCTACAATATATGCATGCAGGAGCTCTGATAACCATACTCGCACTTCTGATTCTGTCAGTCTCACATGAATATTTATGCACATTTCCATGATATGTCCCCTGGTTTGCATAGGGCACAGGTTGTGGCAGCTGCAAGCCATTAGCATCTGACAGCTGCTAAAATAGCTTGTTGGAAACAAATAGGTGATCCGGGACATTGTCTAGCGGGCAGGTGATTAAGGCGTCATTACAAGCTGCATCTTCTTTGGCAGCTGCATGGACAAGGAAGGCCCTTCTTGCACTGCTCAGACCTGCCTGGTGGAGGGGAGATTTAACTATTATCAGTACATAATGGGTAGTTTGTAGAAGATGAAGACCTGACAGGAACAGATAGTGGGCAAACACAGGACACAGTTTGCAGCCGATGAAGTAATTACTATCCAAATAAGAGTGTATGAGCTGGCTGGGAGCAGCAGATGTTGCTGTCCATCAGCGTCTCCATAGAAAACATATGTTCAAATGTTACTTGAAAAAAAAAAAAGACGGCAGAACATAATTTGCAGAGCTACAGGATGTTTGGGAAGGGGGGGATGCTCAGGGAGGAAACTGGAATTCTCGCAGGGTAAACCCATAGGATCTCTCAGGAGCAGAGAGGTGGAAGACATCCAGTGCATGGGACAGGGACAGCATGGATGGACACCAGCAGGGACAGTAAGGAAGATATTCCTTGGCCTTCAATCTACCAATATCCTTCCCTCCCAAACCTGCTTCATGGATCTGATTCTCAGGTGGGGAGACGGGGAACGAGCTGATGAACCGTAATTGTGCTCAGAGGATGAGCGGCAAGAAACCTGTGCCCTGGACAAGCAGAGCCAATGACTTTCCACCTGAAGTGGACAGCCATGGGAAGGTGGTCCAAGTCCTGCTCACATTTAAGCTCCCTAGGTGGAAATGGTTAAATATACGGCAAGTAAAAGATAGTGCTTGATTTTTGTTCAAGTCATGGCATCACGGCAAGATGCTTTCTGAAAACCAGAATAAGAGCCTGTGTTGGGCAGAGATGAAGTGGGGTGGTCAAATACAAGAGGAGAGAGGAACAGTGCAAGACAGCCCTCCTGAGATGCTGGAAACCCTTGTCTTCATACCACGCTAATAAACACATTTAGTCCACTCAAGGCTATTTCATAAGTTATTTAAAAAAAAATTGACGTAGAAGCAGGAAATGTCAACGTGTGCACATTACTTCCTTTTAAACCATTTTCATGGTAATAACCCCATCTGTTTTACCTCAACTTTTCTTCCAACAGAGAATTAATATTTATTTTCATAAACTTAACTTCTAAAGAATTTCTGAAATTACTTCACCTGCACCTTCCACCTTCACCTGCACCTTCTGCAGCACCTTCCAGACTTGTGACACTGTCGATTTCACCACACTTTATTATTCCTGTATTCTTTTTTCTTCAAATTCTGTGTGAAGAATTACCACTGTAAACACATTTATGCACCAGTTTTCAAAAAAAAAAGAAAAAAGCCATACTCAATAGCAACATAAATTTGGTTTGTAAATTGCCATGCAGCACTCTGTCACATACACAACGATGCGCATGTACAGCTTCACGGCCTTTGATGCCAAGCCAGAATCAGACCTTTTCAACATTTTCTTACTAAGGATAAATTACAGAACAATCCAAGCATGCTAGAGGGAGATGGCCTTGGTGGGAATGGTGCCCAGGTGTTAGGGTTTCTTTGTTTAACATAGATGGAGCCAGTCAAACATTGTAGCCTTTTCTCTGGAGACATCTGAAAGTCTCAGAATCAGGCCTTTTCCTAGTTAAAACTGGACACTGTCCACCTGAAGAGAGAATCATGTTTTTTGATTTTGTTTGGGCTCACAGGAAGGGATGTCAGAAAACGTGAACATATGTGCGCACTTTGGGAGCTAGATTTCATTTCGCTCTTTCCCAGTTCTACCACTCCTGTAAGAAAGAGGATGACTCCTTGGGAAAACCCAGCCAGATCCTAACGTCACCCACGGAGCAGTCTTTAGCAAGCCACTGGCACCATCCGAGGGAGCAGGGGTGGCCAGAAAAGCAGCTGCAGCAAACTGCTCTGTGAGCGCTGAGCCCTCCTGGCAGATGCATCCTTGAGCCAGTAGCTAAGGGGCAGGCAGAGAGGAGCAGGAGGCTGCTGAGGCTGTAAGACTACCTCCTCACAAGAGCTCAACTTCTCTGCAGCATGCGGGGAATCTGGCCTTGATCTCCCAGCAGATTTTTTTCCCATGTTCTGGGTACGTAGTTACTAGTATAAGCACGATCATGGTGAATGTTTGTGCAAATTATTAGCTCTGAGTCTTCTTGGTACTTTATACATCTTCGATACTGTTTTTATTCTACTTGTATTTTTGGAAATGGTGAGCGTGGAAATACACTCCACTTTCCTGGAAGCATATGAACAATATGGCCTGAATTCACAAACCTTGAAGTTAATAAGAACTGCAAACCTTTAAGTCCAAAATCATCAGTGAAGAGCTGACGTCCATTACCCAGTCTCAGGGCTTACGAAACGCTCATCACTGCGTGTTTGCACAGCGTATTTTTACAACATACACCGTTTAAAATATGCACTACTAATATTAACAAAGACCTGTAGTTCTCAGTGCAAGTGGCTGGAACAGGCGCTGCCTTCTGTCTGATGTGCAATGACCTTCTGAAGTATTTTTAGGAACTATCCTATAAGCAATACATCTTGCACAAATTACTTCTGCCCAGATATAAAGCAACAGCAACCACGAGGAGACGGAGCAACAGGGGATGAATCTGTATTTTCAAAAATTGGGAGAAAAAGAAAATTACCAAAGTTTATAAGAGGATTTAAAAACTGCATGATTTTCTCGCTTGTTTAATCTTAACATACAGGATCATGTGCCATGGATATGGACATTCACAGTGGCCTGAAGTGTAATGTGATTCTCTGTTTTTGAGTAAGGAAGACAACTACAGTAATTAGCTCCTTGTAAGAAACAGAATTTTCACACCTCAAAATTTTTGTTTGATTCAGAAAGGAAATGTGGAAACAAAGGAAATGCAGATTCAAGTTCAGGAAACTTAGCAGCTACTAAAGACATGCAAAATGTACATACAAAACATGTTCTGTAATCTATTTCTGTGGAAAAAGTGCACAGAAAATAACTATTTAACTATCAGCTGCTCTGATTCCTCAGCTGGAGGAGAAGCCACCAAACATACTAAGCTGCTTCCAGCAGTGGCCAAGAGCAAATCTGTAGAGAGAGGGATTACAAGAGCAAGGTAAAGACAACGTGAGCCTACCTGGAATACCCCTCCGTGCTTCCGTCAGCACTGCCGGCATGAGCCAGAGCATGACTTACACCCATGCTTACATTCACAACAGGGCAGCCGCAGCAATCAATGTCCTCCTTAAAAATCAAACTCAAGGTAGCAGAAAGGTGTGGTACAGGCATTAAATATACATACATGCAACTACCACGCATAGAATGGATATAAGCTGTATTCAAAGATTGTAAGAGTTCCTTATATGAAAAACAAAACGACCCCCCTGCACGTCTCTGCATATACAAGCAGAACTGATATGCTTCCAAAATGAGGTCTTGTTTTTTAACCCATAGATCATCCACACAAGCATCAGCTTGTGAAGAAAACAATATTAGCTGTGGTTTAGCTGCCAAAAAAGTAAATGGTTGTGGTTACCCCACAGACAAAAGCTAATTTACCTGTGTTCACACATTCTGTAGCAAATGGAGAGCTACCAGGAAGGTTTTTATCAATAGATCATACCACAAACCAAACCCTTGTCGAAATTTAGAGAGGAGCTATAGGAATAAAGGCCTTGTTTCTAACCACTAACAATTAGAAAAGCCAAACGTCAGAGTATAATCAGCAGCAGCCAAAAGAAGAACCAATCTCCAATTTTTTTTTTAATTTATTTAGACAAAGATTCCTGCAATAAAAAGAAAACAAAGGAAATAAAACTCAATGTAGAAATACTTCTGATGCAGGATAAAAACAGGGTATGATTGCACAAAGTATCACGCACTTTAGTTGGCACTACCAGACAATTTCCTTCCCTGTTACATCACCATTAGGTTCCTTATTAAACTCATTTCTTTAAGTCACTCGCAAAGTCCCCATGGCATCAAAATGCCGTATTCACAGGAGGCTTTGTTAGCGAGGACAGGGTCCAGGCTCTGCTGCTGGCTAAAGGGCATGCTGAGCAGCTCAGAGCATGGGGGGTGGGAAACAGTGGTGCTTTCAGAGTTAACGGCTCCTGAAGATCGAAGGCAAGCAGTTCTAACATATGGGAGAGCCAGTCAAAGCCTTGCCAGCTGCTCGTGTCTGTCTGTCCAGCTGCCCTGGATGTGGACCTTCTTCGACAGAGTGCTGCAGTTCTTCGTCTCACCAGTTTCTCTCTGAACTCGTTAGTGTAAACTACAG
>NW_010415907.1:0-3423 GCF_000710305.1 Buceros rhinoceros silvestris | reverse complement strand
AGTGTAACCTCCAGCCACTCCGGAAAGTCTGCTGGGTGTAAAAGAGTGAGTCCTGTCCTGAGGGGAGAGCCAGAGCCTCAAGGCATCAGCTCCTACCAGAGTTCAGCAACACCCCACGTATTTTGTATAAAAATCACACTATCTATATTCAGCTCCACAAGTGTTTGTTCTTCCTTTCCTTATTAACTCTTTGAGCCCTGCTGGCATGCTCGGTCCAAAAGGTGCTGCAATCCCCACGTTATTAACATCTGTGGTTAAGATGGACAACAACAAGCTAAATAGCCCGACAATGAACTATGAAGAAATAATTAAAAATAAGAAGAAATAATTTAAAAATACATTAAATCATTAAATCAGATTGAAAGGTGTAATCTGCGGTATTTTTTCTGTTTAAGGCTTGGATATTAAATTCTTCTAGTGCAATGGTGCCACCAGCAGATAACAGTTAGAACTGGTTTTAGCTGGAAAGCCTAGACAAGAGTTAACAGATTTCTCTGTGTAGGTTATTTAAGTTTCCAAAAACTTATCCTTTAACTTTTTTAAAACAATACTTTGATAAAAACACAGAAGCCAAAAATTGGTTCTAAGTGTGATCTATTAGTAGAAAATACTTCAGATTACTCTGTGTAATTTCCTTACGTGTTCCTCTGAGCCATAGACAGCAAAGTGTTTGGGACAGTGCGGGGTTTATTTCCACAGTAGAAACTGGTGATTTTTCATGCCTGGACAAGTGTCAAACACTGGAGCAGTAACAACAACATTGAACTCTGGGAACTGAATGACTGGAACTATTTGGTTTTGTTTATATGAATATTGACCGATAAACATTGAACATCTAAGAGGAGCAACTCCTTTTCTCCAGAGAGACCCATGATTCTTGTTACTTCTCTTGCAGAGGGAGAATTGTGAGTATGTGTTTCTCCAGCCACTGCAGTGTCAGTATTCCCAACGCTACTGTCACCTTTCTATCTATGGCAGCTTTACTGCATTTAAAATCAGTCACTGCTCATTCACATATTCTTAGTGGTGTCAGGAATTTGGAGTATAACCCAACACATCCTCAGACAGGTTTGAAAGCATAAAGGACTCCCAAGAAAAAAGTGGAAAAGTGGACACTAAGAGATGTAACTCCTCCGTTTGTTACAAAGCCAGAACAAACCCAAATGCAGAACCTTGTCACAGTTCACCTGTGCTTCCTCATTTCCTGATCCAACTTCTATACCTCGTGGAACCTACCAGCTCAGGCACTGCCTGGTCCATCTGGGGTGAAGTCAGCTGAACTGCTCTCTGATCTGCTTTCGACAACTGGAGATGGTACACTCTGCTCCGTCACTGTTAGAAGGTTGGTCTTCAAAAGTCATCTCCTTCACCCCCAACCTTCCAGTCTGGCCCAGCAAGATCTCCCAATGGGGAAACAGGGCAAAGCAAGATGTCTGCAGAAAGCTCCTCAAATGCATTTGCAGGCATCAGCTGCTTGCAAGGCTTCCTATATGTGAGTTGAAGAGTTCTTTCAGGTTAAAGTCCTTATGAAGCTGAAACTATGAACAATTAAAAATAACATACTGTGGCATAAAAAATTCAAAGGCACATTGATAACACATGTTCACAATTAGTTCATCTACTCATCTACAGACAGAAACTACCTCAAGTTTTTTGGTTTTGGGTTTGTTTGGGTTTTTTTCATTACCCGGGACTGAAACTTGAATTTCTAAAAGGGTAAGAAAAAAAGATACAGAACATGAAACCCCCTTCGGTCTTTCTTCTTTTACTATTAAGGAGTAAAAACAAGTCATAAATAAAACTTCCAATAATGCTTCCAAAGTCACCTTTAAAACAAGAGTACATTAAAAATCCATTCTCCATGCTCATTCTGCTGAAGTGCTAGAAAGCCTTATATTAATTCTAACAATGTAAAATACAGTTATTTGCCTTTTTTTTAAAGCACCAGGCCTAAACACTACTTTATTAATAGGTACAAGCAAAGAATTTTAGAAAGTATAACCAATTAATGGTGTATTCTTATCCGATACATAAGTTATGAAATTGCTACTCCACGTAAGTAACTAGTACGTGGCCCTAAAATGGTTATGTCTGTAACAACAGCTTATCTGACAATAATTTTTCCTGTTAGACATAAATCATTCAGAATCAAGTAAATAACGTTTCTTTAAGGTGCAGAATGTAATAATACAAGCTATGCAATAAATTTGTTTAATTTGGTAGAGTTCAATCTTTAAAACTTGCCCTGGTAAAAAAGCATGACATCCTTCACGTAAACAGAGAGACAGCTGACAATCTAGGATGGGCCAAACAACACTGACCCTACAAAGCAAAAATGACACAAATCTTATCCTCCATGCAGAAAAAAACTCTCAAGTGAAATGTTAAGGAGAGCAAGAAAACCTCAAAATATCAGCCAGTCGAGCTTTTCCCTCAAAAATATCCCTGTATATTGCTTGCCCTGACAAAGATTTCATGATAAAAAATGCTGCCGCACCAGTTTACAGCATGGCATAAGATTCTCTGCATAGTCAGTCTTCCACTGCATCAGCTCCCAAACCACTCACACAACGGCAATAATGCTTCTGCAGTTTCACGGGGGGAGCGCGGGGAGCGGTTTGGTGACGGAAAGCACATAAAAGATTGTCTTGATATAAATTCATCCTGGTGTTCTTCAAATACAATTACACAGAGAAGACAACGTGCATTCCATGCAGGTATGGATTTCCTTGCACACAAGGAGCTGGGAGCTGGATGATGGTTGCAGCAACGAGGCTGAGCTGAACTCAGCTGCCCCGAGATGAGTTGCTGCCGACTGCAATACGAATAGGGCAGTAACGAAGCCATAAGGAAAATTGTGCCAGCATAGGCTAGCACTTTCAGATTTAGGTTAGACAAATGGTTTATATGTTTCAAACAGCATCTGGTTTATCTGCTGACCCACAGCTCAGAAAAGGACCAGGCTCCTCTGCAGCCCATGGGGACCATAAGAGAGAGGTCCAAAACAGGAGCTGCAGAGCCCTTATGCTTTCTCCTGTCCCAGCCAAGAGCCAGGACACTGCCACAGAGAAGTTCACTGCTCCTGGTGCCCAACCCCCAAGCCCCATCACGGGACCTGGCTTCGGGCTGGTCTCTGGTGTTGGCTGCAGTAGAATTTGGATTAGGAACCTCCTGAGGTCTCTTCCACCCAGCTCTGCCATTGTTTGTCTCAGAGCCAAAGCATGTTAAGCTCTGCTGTCCATCCCATCACAAGACCAGACAGCCTCCTCCGAGGCCCACCACGAGCCAGAGACTCACTGCTTGCAGACCAGACCTGGTGAAGGTCACCTGGCTGTGGCACCAAGGGGTGACCTCCCTGCCTCAGTCTCATGGCAGGACAGCTTCACGAGTTGTGAGGACACCTTGGTCTGGAAGAGGAAGGCT
>NW_010415906.1:0-14075 GCF_000710305.1 Buceros rhinoceros silvestris | reverse complement strand
GGGACCTGGCAGTGCTGGGGGAACGGTTGACTTGATGATCCTAAAGTTCTCTTCCAACCAGAAGATTCTGTGATTCTGTGAGCCAAGCAACAAAAATAACAACTGGGGCTCAGGGATACTGTAGAGTTATTGACGCGTAAATATACACTTTGTTCTCCTTGCATCTTCCAGTTTGATTGGTTGAAGGGGGTGATCTGCATAAATCCTCTGATTTTATTTCTCAGTAATCATACAATATGCAAACCTCTCAACTCCGGATGGTTGATAGCTTTTATTACTCATTCAGGGTACAATGATTTGCACAATCACTGCGCTTTGATGGTTTTTAGACTCATTTGCCGTGATAGAAACGAGGACTTTGTGCTTAATGTGGTGGACAGGCGAGACCCCTGTCTTGAATCTTTGCCCTGCCACAGGCTTCTGACACGATCTGGGCAAACTGTTCTCACTTTCTCGCTGTTGTATGTCCATGCTCCAGCTCTGGGTTGAGATGCACTCACCAGCAAGCATGACATGGTCTGATACTTCAGCAATTAATTAGACATCGGGACTAGACGATCGATAGATGTTCAGACACCACAAGAATTAGCTGTGAGGAAACCCACACCTCAGCTTCTTCGTGTCTTCAGCTTTCCTTTCCGAAACACTTAGTTTCGGCCAGTGACTAGTATGGTGTATCTACATAATCATTACTATTAAATTACATTACATTTTAGCAGCTGGAACTGGAAGCAAGAGAAAGCACCCCACCATCAGAGCCACAGGTTATTTTGTTATGAACCTACCCAAAATTACTAGTGTTAAATAAGGGAGATAGAACAGAGAACAAAACCCAAACACATTAATCAGAGTTTTGACACCTGATCAAAACCATTAGTCTCGAAAACGAATAAAGTCTCAGTACAGCGACGGGTAAAACATCTACTGCAATTCCTCTGAGATCGGTATTATTTCAGTATAAAGTGTTTGGTTACACGAAAGCTCAAACTCTTTCCAGATGTTTGCTCTGATTCTGCAGACACCTACATGTATGATTAACTTCACGTATGTGGGCGATTAGTGGGGACACTCGGGTGTACTGGCACGAGTGAACATACACTTGTGAGCTCAGGAATTCCAGCAGAACTCCTTGATTTCTCATCCAGGTTTTTAACGACAAACCTCCTAAAAACTCTCAGTTTAACGTCTTAAAATGGAGCTGTTTCTAGTTACCCGGGGCCCCTCAACGTTTGCAAAAAGCTTTTTTAAGTAAATCACACCATCTTTTTTGGTGTGTCTATGAATAATAAAAAAGGCTGATCTTGATTTTTACCAAACCCCATAAACACAGAGGAAGTCAATACTGGGCTGCAAAGATTTCATCCAAAAGGTCATTGCTATTTTTTAAGTTGTGAGTGTTGGCACATAATGGTCTCACAAATGTAACTGCCTTTTGTTCTCAGACCTAACTTAGGGCATTATGGCAGAAATTCTATAATTAAATACAGATAAATATGAGGGGTCACTAACAGGCATGTCTGGTAACCACCATCATCAAGTAGCATTTCCTGGGCTACCTCCTTACGGTATCCAACCTATAAATAAATACTAACCTCAGTGAAGAGCTAATGTTTAGACTTACGGCACTGAAAAAAAAATGAGGTTTTTAAAATAAGTATACAAGTTATGGCTTAGTATTTTTACCCATAATTAAGATGTATTTCCAAAGAGCAGCTGCTATCAAGCTTACATAAACTTGACATGATTTCCCCCTTCGTAAAATCCATCACGGCAACTTAAACAACCGCACGAGCCTTCTCTCTGAATCATCGTGTTACGTGGTTGAAGAGAAAACCAGACAAAGTTGCATTAGAAGGAAAACATGTTTTTTTTCTTCATTAAGGTGTTTTGTTTCAGTGCAGTAAATTCCTGTGGTGTCATCTGCAGAGTGCAGTCAATCACCATAAAGGAGAGTTTTAAACCACCTTACAGATGTCAAAGGATTAAACTTCAGGCTGGTGAAGTAATTGTGAAGACCTGGGTATTCTTTGTTCTCCTTTTATCATCCCATACCGTCCGTCATAGCTCCTCGGGCCTAACTATTCTCCACAGTTAATGAGACTCGAACTCGTTGCATGCAAGTTTTCCGGATTATGTTCCTGGTGAACAAACACCAGGTGAAAGGAATTCTTCTCACAACTTCGATCCCTACATCCTTCGCCTCACTTGCCACCATCTTCTGAGTTTATTTCATGAACCAGCTTCAACAATTTCCTCCGTTAGGTATTTTCCAGTGGGCCTGGCCATACCTTACGAGCTGTAAATGAACAAATTTAAAATATTCAGTGTCGGAGTCCGGAAGGAAGCTTGACATGTCGTGGTTTTACCTTAACGGGGCTCTGAATGGACCCAAACCATCACACTGTGTGAAATGGGAATTGAGTCAAAGAGTTGAGTCCTCACATCTGCCAACCATGTGCCAACCTCTACCATGGGTAACTCCATGAACTGAAAAATTTGGCGATGTGAAAAATCCAGGTTCTGCAGCTCAGTTGTGTGCTGTAAATAAACCCCATCTCTACGTTTTGCAGCTGAACTGGAGCCGTTGTCATCCTTCAGTCACACACCTATTTCACTGCCAAACTGCTGCCAAGGCTGGTGATGCATCTTACTGAGGTAACCCATCTCTTGTAAGCACAGACTGAATATTTTACTAATTTAATGTCCTCTTCAACATCTTTATCAATGATCCAGGTGAGGGGATTGAGTCGCCCTCAGTCAGTTTGCAGATGACACCGAACTGGGAGGTAGTGTTGATCTGTCTGAAGGTTGGGAGGCTCCGCAGAGGGATCTGCACAGGCTGCATCGATGGGCTGAGGCCAATTGTATGAAATTCAACAAGGCCAAGTGCTGGGTCCTGCCCTTGGGTCACACCAACCCCCTGCAACGCTCCAGGCTGGGGAAGAGCAGCTGGAAACTGCCCTGCAGAAAAGCACCTGGGGGTGTTGGTGACAGCGGCTGGAGAGGAGCCAGCAGTGAGCCCAGGTGGCCAAGAAGGCCAGTGGCATCCTGGCTTGTCCCAGCACTGGTGTGGCCAGCAGGAGCAGGGCAGGGATTGTCCCCCTGGACTGGGGGCACTGGGGAGGCCACACCTTGAATACCGTGTTCAGTTTTGGGCCCCTCACTGCAAGAAGGACGTTGAGGTGCTGGAGCAGGTTCAGAGAAGGGCAACGAAGCTGGTGCAGGGTCTGGAGGAGCAGTCCTATGAGGAGCGGGTGAGGGACCCGGGGCTGTTTAGCCTGGAGAAGAGGAGGCTGAAGGGAGACCTCATCGCTCTCTACAGCTACCTGACAGGAGGTTGTAGGGAGGTGGAGCTCGGACTCTTCTCCCATGTGACAAGTGAGAGGGAATGATGAGAGGGAATGGCCCTAAGTTGTGTCAGGGGAGCTTTAGGTTGGATGTCAGGAAAAATTCCTTTACACAGAGAGGGTTGTGCAGGTGTGTCCCAGGCTGCCCAGGGCAGTGGTGGAGTCCCCATCCCTGGAGGGGTTTCCCAGCCGTGTGGAGGTGCTGCTGAGGGACAGGGGTCAGGGGGGACCTGGCAGCGCTGGGGGAACGGTTGGACTCGATGATCTTAAAGGTCTCTTCCATCCAGGTGATTCTGTGATTCTGTGTCTGTTTTAACCACCAAGGCTGGGACTGCAATAAGATTTTGTGCATTTAAGAGAACATGTATCTGGTTCTCACCTTCCAACAGCTACGTACAGGAATGGTCTCTGTCTTGTCCCTGCGTCTGAATGTGCAGCATCATCTCTGCTCTTGCTTATTTAGAAAGTGAATAGCCACCGCCTTCGAACACACAGCCTGCTGGCGTTCCTAAGATTTGCCGCTTGAGAGGACACGAGTACGGCTTCATTCACAAAAGGTCTGCCTGGTCACTGAAGAACGAAGGAAAAGCAAACACCACATTCTGAACTCACATCTCAGTTTATTGATGCCATTTCCTGAGTTCATCACTCGTGTCTCCTTAACAGCCTTTAAACGTCATTTGTCATCTAGTGCACGCACACACGCTGCTGTTGAAATTGGTGCTGTCAATAGTACAACATTACTTTACGTTACGTTATAGTGAATGTGATTATTGGCACCTCTGCCCCGGTCACCATTTGCCTTCTGGTTGTACTGGAGTACAGCGGTCCGTTACACACCTCCTGGAATACACCAGGACCAAAGCCCGCCTCACTCGGTGTCACATGGATACTTTTCAGCGATGACAGGCGTAGGGATTTTCCAGTCCACGTCTCAGCTGGAAGATAGTGGCTATCAAACACAGGCCAACACGGCGAGGGGGGCAGCTAGAAAACAGACTCTGAGAGAGAACTGGAAGCTGTTTAGCCCTGCCTTAGTGCTGACAGACTGTCAGGATTGGCAGGCATCGAGGCAGCAGCGGGTCTTAAGGAGGGATTTAGAGGAGGATGAGAAAACAGCTCCATTAATTTTGACGAGGAGGGTGGATTTTGTCTCTGTATGGTGAGCGGCATAAAGAAAGAGTGGAGGTATTAAGGAAAGCAAAGCGAAGGGGTGCCTGAGGCTGCCAATATGGGCAATGGACAGGCAGGAGGGGCTCACAAAATACAGATATTATATCAGATGGAGACCAAAGTGGCACAGACTGCTACAGGGAAGGAGCTGGTGTGTGCCACCATGGACATGCAAGCATGTGTTTCCATCAGACCATGAAAAACGTCAGTAGCAATACTTTGACTAGGAATATGGCTAACGACAACAGGTCCTGCTCTGGCTGAGCCTCTGCTGACGTGTCCCCTCAGTTTCAGTATCAGGTCTGGTTTCTATCCTCTGCTAATACAAAAGTTACTCAGACTGTCTTCTTGGGGCAAATACGGAGCTGTCGTACTGGTGACCAAAGTCCAACTGCCTTTGCAGCACAGCACATGGATTTTCACTCGGGTCTCTGAGATGCCTGATGCCTGCGCGGATCTGTGCAGGAAAGCCTCATCTTTCTGTGCCTACCCTAACTCTCTGTTTTGATAAGAGCCATGTGCAGGAGCTTACACCAGTGCATCAGTGTCACAGGGTGTCCTGCTGGGGCCAGACTCTCCGTCAAGAACCTCCTCAGTGAATGGGTAGCTCCATCCTAAGTCTGGAAGAAGAGAAAATTCAGAGGCTGTAGCTTTCCTGTTCATACATTTGGTGGATCTTGGGTCTCCTGTTTGAAAACATGAGTCCTGAGAGCATTACTTCCACCGAGGTTAGCTAAAGCTGCTAGCTGAGGGACAGTCACTGATGCCAACATTTCCAACCTGCTGGTGACTGTTAATTGCCTTAATGATGCTGCAGATACTTTCACTGTTCTGTGATGTGTGAACACAAAGGAGGAACGGAGCATACCAGAACCCTTTTGGAGTGGTCTGCTGGTCAAAGAGCTTTTCTCCTACTTCCTTCAACATTCCATGTATTTCATGCTGGAGGTAGGCTAAGGAAGTTGGTAAGATACATGGAAAATTTTACACCCCACAGCCCTTGCAGGGTCCCCAGCAGCAGTTAGCAAAGGGCACGAAGCTGGATTAGGCCGGCCAGACCCAAGAAGCACACCTATCCCTCTCCGTGCCAGACCTTAGACTAACCTGTCCCCTGTAACTGCCGCCTGGATGGGGGAAACAGCCAGGCTTGCTCCTTAGCACGCTGGTGTTACGCCAGAGGCAGAGGTCGTCAGGGCTGGGAAAGCAGCACTCTCTTTAAAGATTAATAGATGGTATCTTCCTTCAGGCTGTAAAAGTGGGCAGTTAAAAAAAAAATCACAGACCTGGTGGCTTAAGAGACTGCGAGGTGTCCGATAACGTCAGCATAGCCATGGAGTCAAACAGCTTGTAGGAGAAGGCTGGCGCTCAGCATAACGCCTGGGATTCACATGTGGGTCAGAGGGACTGGGAAATCTTTGTGAAAATTACTGGGAATCCACACCCCCTTGTTCTTATCCATGACCATCCCACAGAAAGAGGACAGATGTATGTCTCTACAGTAACTTTTTAACACAGCACATCACATCACATCACAGAAATAAGGTACATAGATCCATGCTTTTTCTCAACGTCCATCAGAAAATTCCATTTTCCTGCATTCTCTAACACTGGCGTGGTACAGGGTCACAGTCCAAAGCTGTGGCGGAGGAAATTGTGTCACATCAGTCCATCAGCTCGCCAGCAGACACCCCCGAGTCCATCATCCACTCTTCTCTCCAGAAGAAAGCTGCAGGTGGAAGGAGCCGTGGGCCATCACTGCTCTGGCGCTGAATTGGAGGGTTTAATGGATAGAGCAAAGGAGAAGAACGGTAACTCGGAGACGGAAATCATCCCTTCAGAGATGGCAGACTCTGGGGATAGAGTTCGCGTGTCAGAAATGTAACTTAAACACACCGGGCCATTCAAATCCACCGTTGGAATCTTGTCAGAGCTATGGTTTGTCACTCTAGTATTTTCCACCACCACGGGTGTACTGAGATCTTTGGAGGAATAATTCAATGTGCAGCGCCTGGCACGATAGAAACGGAGCAAAACAAATCATTAGGTGTCAGATAAGCATGAAGAGCTGTGTGTGTTTTGAACCCATTCCAGTTAATAACAAGACAAAACTAATGGCAATACGGCATTGACATCTGGCATAGAGTTGATTTAATTGATTATGGAGGTGACCTTTTCTTCTCCCCATAATCTTCTGCCCTTTAGCATAACACTCATGACCCCATCACCCTCCTCCATGTGGCTAGATACATTCAAAGTATCGCTAAACAAAACTTTTCTTTAAAGAGATTTCTCAAAACGTATCATTTATTTTCTTATCATAGAAATAAACATCTAAAGGAATGCCCTTCTTCCTGTGACTTCAGGTTGTTTGGCAAAAAATGAAAATGTTGGGCAGTAGTGAGAAATTAGGGGCTTGGGTATCTTAATTTTCCCCAATAAATTTACGATACATATAAATACGCATTTCAACAAATTGTGGGAAAGGGGAGAAGAATTTGGTCCAGATATAAAATAAAACCAAATGTCATTGCCCTGAAGAGCAATGGAGCTGGTGCAGGGTCTGGAGCACAATGCGCTGAGGAGCAGCTGAGGGACCTGGGGGGGTTGAGCCTGGAGCAAAGGAGGCTCCGGGGAGACCTTCTGGCTCTCCACAACTCCCTGAAATTCAGGAGGTTGGAGCGAGGTGGGGGTCGGTCTCTTCTCCCCAGGAACAAGTGACAGGATGAAAGGAGATGGCCTCCAGCTGCCCCAGGGGAGGTTGAGGTTGTCCCTGAGGAGCCGTTTGTGTCCCGCTGGGGTTGTGCAGGCGTGTCGCAGGCTGCCCAGGGCAGTGGTGGAGTCCCCATCCCTGGAGGGGTTTCCCAGCCGTGTGGAGGTGCTGCTGAGGGACAGGGGTCAGGGGGGACCTGGCAGTGCTGGGGAAAGGGGGGACTCGAGGAGCTTAAAGGTCAATTCCAACCAAAGTTGTTCTGTGAATCTAAACTGGTATTACCAAACCCCCACACTAGCAAATCTCCACTCACTGTTATTGCACCCTGCTGCAGCCTGATGGAGAAAGACGCTGCATAAAGGAGTTCTCCAAGAAGCACTAGGGTTTGGCAGGCTCTTCCCATGGGTGCCCTCATCTCACTTGTTTCCTGTGGGAATTCATCATCGCACACATTTCCTTGGTCCTCTCCTACTTCCCTAATACTCACCTCCGGAGAACGCTTATTGCTGCGCTGATGGCAACCAACAGCAAGAGGCTTCCACTGAGAGACACCATAATAATATCATAAGTAGATGGCGATGAACCTTGAAGAGAGGATGGTGATCACGGGTGAGTTTTGCCAACAAAAAGCTTTCTGAAATGCAGCCTTTTGTGAAATGAGCCCAGGTTGTCACGGGCTGCTGAAAACCATGGATGGAGGGGGATGACCAGATCTGTGTCAGAAGCGTATTCCTGGGAACTACTTTTTCTCCAAAAATCTCACAGCTCAGTTAATTAACTCGTGGTTCTTTATCCACCAAAGTACAAAGCAAAGCTGCTCTGCAGGGCTGTGACTGCAGCCGAGCCCTATGGGTCTCAGGGTGCAAACGTCTGCCCTGTGCTGTTAGACCACAAAGTTATTCCACGTATTACCCACCTACTCACAGTAAAGCCGTAGCAGGATCCAGAATCCTACTGTCTCTCCAGCCAGCACTTTCCATCCACTGCCACCTTTTTCAATCTGCTTCCACCCATTTTCGCTCTTGGATTTAGTTCCAAACTTAAACGAGTGAAGTTTGCTTTACATCCCTTATCTGCCCATGGCTCCAAGTCTCCCAATACTCTCTTCTGCTGCAACAGGTCCTTTTATTTGCACCATTCTCCCCTCTCTAGAACCCCAACAGAACTGGGTCTAACGTGGCTGGTTTGTTCATTCCTTTTGGGCTCGTGGAACCCTCTGAACCTGCTGATCTTACACGCTGGATAACGCTGTCGCCTGTCGCCTGTCAGCAGTGTCACCACACAATTACACTGATTTACAACGCTACTGAAAACAAACAGGAGAGTAAAACACCTTCTTCCTCGGAAACCACCGGGTTGTGGAAACCTTCGTCACCAGTGTGCAGCGTCCTGAAACAAAAAGCCAGCAGACGTTCAGGTGGCAGTTAATGTTCAAACCCAGCTCATTTGTTGTAGACCCACTTATGACATCTGAGTATTTCACGCGCTCTGACGCGAATTATCTTTACAACTTCCTCGTGAGATAGATTCTGCTGTGCCATTTTGCACACTGGGAGTCAAAGCAAGATGGGTTAAGGGACAGATCCGAAAGGCAGAACTTAATCTGACATCAAAAACCTGAATGTTTCTCTTAAGGCAACGAACTTTCCCAGGTGCCTTGAGTTTGACTTCGCATTTGTCTGCCTTGCCTAATCTTGGCATGGGCAAACACGGTGGCTTTACGCTCTAGCACGTGTAGCACACACTTTAATCTAATCCCAGCCAATCTGCCCCAGGACACAGAGAAGACTGCAGCAGAAAAGGAATCTCAGCCCAGGTTTGTCGAGCAGAGGTTGTACATTTTCTTTTCCTGCCTCCAGAAGGGGAGTGCTTAAAGCATCTCGGCCACCACGTAAGGAGGTAGCTAGGAATGCTCCACAACTAGATGGGAAAATGATGTGGCCCCAAAGTACAACTTCTTGCTTTGTGGCAAATAACCACATTACCACAGCAATGTTGTTTGTTACCAAAACCCTCATCTGAGCACTGAGTTTCTCAAAATGGTTGGTGAAGGTTCCTCGGATCACTAACCTACTGTCGAGACAGCGAAACTGGGGCTAACAATCGGTCTTACATCAGCCAGAGAGCCTGTGGTGTGGCTGGGAATTTCAAGCAGATTTCCTGCCTCTTGTTTTTGTGATAATATTCCTCTTGTAGAAGCTTAAAACTATGACACACCTTATTGCTGGAAAGGATAATGGATAAAAAGCAAGTGCTGAAGTCAGGTTCTGGTGTCGCCGTGTGCCAACACTGCCACGCAAACACGGACACACACACCAGCACACACATATTGCCAGCCTCTATGTGTGAATTGCAGATTTCCGATCATTATTTTATTCTATTCTACCTCCTTTTCTGGAATAGAAATAAAATGTGGAGTCGCAGGTTGCAGCCTGATGACATCCAGGTAATGAAGACAGGAATACATTGTCTGCCAACATGATCTCAGGTATGAAAAGAGCTTGTATCAGACACTGCACTTGAATTCTGCTCTGTTTGCATCAGTAAGATTAACTTAAAAATGAATTATTGTGAAAAACCCTTGTAGCCATAGGCTGCATAAGAAAACACAACCTTTCCCAAAAAGCCAAGCCAAAGTCATACATTTATATGAGGAAAGATACCAGCTCTGAGATGCTACTCAGACTGAAATACTGCACATGACGTAGAATCACAGACTGTTTAGGTTGGAAGGGACCTTCCAAGCTCCTCCAGCCCAACCCCCTGCAGTCAGCAGGGACATCTGCACCCAGACCAGGGGGCCCAGAGCCCCAAGGGCCAACCTGCCCTGCCATGGGGCCAGCGATGGGGCTGCTCCCACCTCTTGGGGCAGCCTGGCACAAGATCTCACCACCCTCAGCATTAAAATCTCTCCCTTCTCTCTCGCCTGAGTCTCCCTCTGTCAGTTTGAAACCATCACCTACAGAGCACCTCAGTCTTGCCCTTCAGGTTGAAAAAAGGTTTAGAAAATAAGACATGGCAATTTAAATCTGGAGCAGAATAAGATTGCAAATTTCTGGATTACCTTGTGACAGCTGGAGATCCTTGCAACAGCATCATGCTGCTAAGACCTTGCATTACAGTAAAGCTGGTCTGAAGGGCTTCAGACTAATTGCTCATTTCATTTGCCTCGGTTGATTGTTTTCCGTGGTTTTTATTACGCCAGAGTAATCTCTTCTGTTTATAGCAGATCAATAAAGTGTGGAGGTGGATCAAAGAGAGGCTTTACTCACCTCCATCCTGTTAAGCAGCTGGACTCCACCTAGAAGCCTGCCAGGGCTTCCCTTGAGCACTGGACTCCTTCTAGCATGTCACAATTGCATGAACAACTCCAGCGAAACAACCTCTGTGGCTCGGATTTGGCAGCCACTGAACAAACGTGCCGTGTCCCAGGAGCGGAGAGGGCAGGCAGCCCCGTGGTTTGTGTGCTCTCCAGGCAAGGGGAGCCCACCAGCTGAGATGGCTCCTGGCCAAGGGGCATCTACAGGACCACAGCAAGTCCGAGCCCTGTCATTCCAGACAGACCTGGCCCTTCACGCGGAAAGCAACAAGGCAGGAATTGGTGACGGCCAGTTGAGGGCTGGGTTTCCAATGTGCTTCATTGTGTTGTTCCCTGCAGCCTGGCTTCGCTGTTCTTCACTGCACCACGGGCAGCAGGGTATCATCAATCTCTCCCTGCAGCACCCACCTCTTCCCATACTTCCCCTTCTCCACAGATCTGGGCCTTATCTTGCTCTACAAAAGCCCCTAGTCCTTACTTCCAGGCTGGAGCAGAGCTGGCAACTGCACTGAGTTATCTCATGAAAAAATGTGATTGCCTGCGCTTTGTGGTCAGAGAAGGAGTGGTGCTCTAGGGTGGAGACTCCTTTTTTTGTCAGTAGGCTCACACAGAATACATTAATACTCTCCAGACTGGCAGGTATTTCAAAACTAACGTAGAGATTGACGTTGTTTTCTGCTGAGCTTAGATAAAGTGCTGCCAAGCCATTCCAGCAGCTCTTGCCTCACTGCTACTATCAAACGGGACCAAAGTAGCTCACCAAATCCCCTGGAGATTGTTTGGCAGAGTTTCACATCCACAGTCCAATCACCGAACATAGCTAACGACTGTGGCTGTGAATTTTCCTCTGCGGCATAAGAAACCAGCAAAAAACTCCATTAAATAGACTTCACTGAGAGGTGAACAGCAGGGAGCAGACCTACGCAGGTATGTTTTTGGTTAAGCCACACAGCAGTTACCCATTCTGCACCATCCACGCAGGAGGACACTTGGGATGTATGTACCTTCCTTCCCTTCTCCAGAGCACTTCTGGCCTTTTATTTGGCTTTGAGCCAGAGCAAGCATGCATTAAGAAACATCTCTTCATGTTGTATATGCCACAAGAAGACTTCCTGAGAAGGAACAACTTTACATTCAGGCACGTGCCAGTGCTTTTCACATAGAATCACAGAATCTTCTGCTTGGAAAAGACCTTTAAGATCATCAAGCCCAACCGCTCCCCCAGCACTGCCAGGGTCCCTGAACCATGTCCCTCAGCAGCACCTCCACACGTCTGTTAAACACCTCCAGGGATGGGGACTCCACCAGCTCCCTGGGCAGCCTGTTCCAAGGCTTCACAACTCCCTCTGTGCAAAGAAAATTTTCCTGACATTCAACCTAAAATTTCCCCTAACGCAACTTAAGGCCATCTTAGTCCTCTTGTCCTGTCGTTCGTAGCGTGGGAGAAGAGACCAACACCCAGCTGTCTGCAGCCTCCTCTCAGGTAGTTGTAGAGAGCCAGAAGGTCTCCCCTGAGCCTCCTCTTCTCCAGGCTGAACACCCCCAGGTCCCTCAGCTTCTCCTCATCAGACTTGTTCTCTAAACCTGCACCAGCTCCATTGTCCTTCTCTGGACACGCTCCAGCCCCTCAAGGTCCTTCTGGCAGTGAGGGGACAAAACTGACCCCAGGATTGGAGGTGTGGCCTCCCCAGTGCCCCCAGTCCAGGGGGACGATCCCTGCCCTGCTCCTGCTGGCCACACCAGTGCTGGGACAAGCCAGGATGCCATTGGCCTTCTTGGCCACCTGGGCTCACTGCTGGATCCTCTCCAGCCGCTGTCACCAACACCCCCAGGGCCTTTTCTCCGGGCAGTTTCCAGCTGTTCTTCCCCCAGCCTGGAGCACTGCAGGGGACTGGTGTGACCCACGTGTCTCTTTGTCAAACAGAAAGCTCAAACCAAAACCTACATTGCTTTGTAACCCATTTGTGATTCTGAGTCTGATGTGAAGCTCACCCAAGCCAGCGGGAGTCTCTCTAGTCTCTGGCCTCAGGCTGTGCCCTGAGGGGAAAAGGTGCTAAATACACAGCAGACCTCATTCCTGCAAGCCACCAAACATCTCCTGAATGGTGCTGAAAGCTCTCCAACATACCCAGCGTGAAGACACGACAGTATCTGCCTCATTCCAAGCTCAGTTTTGTGGAGAAGCTGGAGATCCAAGAGTGGGGAGCTGTGGTGGAGGAGGCAGCTCTTTCCTGCAGCAACATCTTATCTCAGGCGGGTTGGGTGCAGTCCACCACTGCAAACTGCCAGCACAGATAAAACAAACCCCATCAGACCAGGGCAACTAGCCAAGCGTGGACGTGGCCGCAGAGACTGCCGCCATGGGGCCCAGGGCGCGAGCCATGTGCAGGGCCACGTGCAGACCCTGAGCTTCTCCAGACGGCTGTAGGTTATCCACCTGCTCTGGGATTTATTAGTGAATGCTTGGCTAGTCGACGAAGCGCTTCGTATCAGCGTACGCATCAAGGACAATCTTACTACGGTGAAAAAAAGCCCTCTCGAAAACGTACTGAACAATCCAGGGCAGCCGAGTAAAACGGTGTCAAAATGCACGTAGAATGGTTTGGCTTGGAAAGGGCCTTGAAGACCAACTAGTTCCACCACCCCTGCCATGCTCATCTGGGCATAAACTCCATGGACAAACCCCACAGAGGAAAAAGGGCTACAGAGAGGAGAACGGTGAGACGTCCTACAGGAGCTCTCCCCACAGTTAGCTACGTGACTCTGCCTTGAAAGCCAGGGGGGTGACAGGGGTTACCCACGAGGGTCAGAGCAAATGCTAGGCTTTGGTTTTGTTAATTCCTCATTGATACATCCTAAAAAAATACAGCTTTGCTGAGAAGATGCTGGTTTTCCTACGCTGCAGAACTTACAGCAGACCTCTAGCACAACTGCCTTGAAGTTTTACATTAAAACTGTGGAAAAGGAAGAAGAAATTTTGAGGAAGTCTGAACTGTAATCCCTCTCAGAAGACAAAAGAGCCAAGAGTCAATCAGTGGTACAACAAGCACGAGCTATTTCATTTAGTATTAATTACCAGGGTCGTACCCTGTTTGCCATACCCAGTTCAGACGAAACGACCGGATCTTCACTCTCTTGCCTTTAACTGGCCTATTCATGTGGAGATAACATTTTTATAGCAATCGAGGTATGCATTCGTCAGTGTTGACCTCAAGAGCAGTAAATGCTCAGATATGCTGTCTGCTTCAAATAACTTCTTCATGATTCACTGGATTTCACCTGGCATTTCGGAAGAAGGTCAGCAGAAGGCAAAAAAGGTCTTTGAGGGTGATGGTTTGCGGGCACCTAGAAGTATGGTCCTGAGAGAAGGTCTGTTCCCATGCTCTCGAGTAAGGGAGAGCACACACCTTCATGCTTTTGCTTGACGCGCTTCTTCGCCAACGTGAGTAACTGTGCTAAAGTGTCTCAGAAGTGAATGAGGTAAGTCTCAAGGCTCGGACGAGCACCACCACGTCTGAAGGACACT
>NW_010415905.1:2859-16629 GCF_000710305.1 Buceros rhinoceros silvestris | reverse complement strand
GGCCTCTTCTCTTTCTGCTGTAACTGCCCTATAATAGCACCTATTCAGAAGGAACATAAAGAAACCATTAAGATGAATCTGCAAAGCAAACTGGGAGAGCCCGACTGACAAAGGAGTGATACACTTGTCCACATACAGCCGGATGCCTGTTGTGCTGCCTACGTGTAACCACCACCATCAAAAACTGTTTGAAAACCTCATTAAAAGCCTAAGGCTACACAAATCCCTTCTTGAGAAAAATGCTGTTCTCTTATTTTGACACTAAAAAGTCCATACAGAAAGATTTCCTTTAGAAGCCCCAAACCACCCAAGGATGTTGCTGCAAGAACACAAATGGAAGCAGAGAGGTCACAGAAACATGAGGAATTTGCAGCCAGCACTCCTGGCCGTGCCTCTGTGTGTTTCCATGCTCCACCAGGGAACAATTCAAAGCCACTGGACCCAGTCCCCACGACGGGCTGGTGCAGAGCAGTGCCCTGGAACCGGGCTGCCCAGGAGCCAGAGGATGGCTGTCTCCAAAGGCAGGTTTTTCCCTCACTTCCACATCTTTAATTAGGACGGTGAGTGCCCTGTGGCAGTGGAGGGTGACTTCCCAGATGAGAAGGGAACTACGGACCCATCGAAAGGTGATCACCAGAAATACACACAACACACACCTATCGCTCTCAGCTCTGGCCACTGCTCAGACCCTAGCAGGGGTCTCCCGGGTACACCCGACTCATCTGCTGCTTTATTTCTATATTGTGGGTTTCTTGGCTGCCCTGCAGCAGCTCCCAGTTCAAGACCTCTTACCACTCTCAGACTTTCTTAAGGTATTCACTAAAACCTAAAATAATCTTTCATTTGTCTTCAGTGCTATAGCATTTGAACCACAGGATGCCCCAGGTCTGGGGTATCTTACAACACTCACAAAACACACAGATCAAGTCAGCAGCACAGCAAATTCCAAACGATATGCCTTAAACCTGTACCATTCTTGATGGTATAAAATCACACCCCTCAAACCACAGCAAACTCATCCATCCGGGCGTACTACTGTGGTGCAAATCCCTCAGAACGTCACACACACAGAAATTCAGCTCCATGTGTTTCGTCTTGAAGCGGCTATTTTATTTTCTCCCCATAAAAGCCAATACATATCCTCTTTTAACACGTTACCTAAGGGATAAATAACCCCAGGTTCGTAGTACGCGGGTTTCCTACCACACATAGTTCATGTGGATGTAGATGTGCGACTTCCTACCAAACAGAGATGTGAAGGGTTTCCCAGACTGTCTCTAGAGGGCGAGCCACTCATAAAACTAACAGAAAGGGGTCACGGGTGGGGAAAAACATCCACTTCCTTCTCCTCTGAGCAAAACTTACGTCACTTGAAATGGAAGTTCTGGATAAAGCCCTGAATTTCAGACAGAGGGCAAACTATCACCTCCAGAAAAGAGTGTGCTTTGTGATCCCTGGTATCACTCGAGTACTAATATCAGGTAACATGAACCATGTGCTCTGCTACTGCACTGAAAGTACCAGCTCCAAACCCGCTGCCAGCGAGGGCTGTGGCTGCCCATGGCCCACACCACGGCGGTGCTCTCAGGCTGCCTTACAGACCAGCTAACTCCTCCTGGAGGCATGGAACAAGCCACATCCTGCCAAAAAGCACATGTCCGCCTGCAAACAGGTTCAAGACGACAGGAGTTGAGAGCTGTCACTGAAGAGGGGCCTACAGCACGCTTAGGGAGCGTGGGGAGACTGTGTTTTCTCTACTCGATGGGGGTGAAAACAAAAATGGCTGGGCATCAACCTGGAATTTTGCACCTATCTATGGCACAGTAAAACTTCCAAAGTACTTTTTTCTTTAGAAAATAGCAGAGTCATTTCAAGCAGTCATTACTGTTTTAAATGTAATGACTAACTGCAATAGAAAGACTTCACAGTCAGAAAACCTGAGTGCTACGGCACAGCTTCCCACCCAAACAGCCCCCTTCAAACCTCCCGTGATGTCCCAGACGGCAGCAGAGGACACTGGCCACCTCATTAACTCCCACGCCAAAAGCTCAACAGTCACTACTGTACTCCTGTTTGCCTCAGCGTCCGAGTGGAGGAGACGGGACGCCTCTCACTAGCTGTGATTCTGTCCATGAACTGAGCTGTTCCAGACAGAGCTTGGAAGGTTCTCATGGAAACTCCTAATGATTTGGGCTGACGGTTTTACCACACTGGGCTACCACAGCATTAGAGTTTATGGCTCTTGCCAATGCTGCGAACACAGTTGGGTTTTGTTTTGTTCCCAAGAATTGGCACTTAACCCTCTCCCTCTGCTTTCATTTATCTGGAGCTGGAGAATCCCCACACACACTGCTTTACGCTGTGGAAGTGCAACCGCTGCCCTCGAGAGCTTACTGTGCAGCGGGACAGACCAGAGGAAAAAGGGTGGGAGGCAAGCGTTCCGTGCTTCTCTCTCCACCACACAGCTCGCGGACATGTAGGACACACGCTGGGCACGGAATTTCTTCAGTCTCAAGATCACAAGACGCTTAATCTTCAGCCTCAGTACAGGCAGCCTGCATTTAGTCCTATTTGTACAAACCGAAACCCCGTTAAAAACAAGACTGGAAATACAAAGGTAGCGGCAGAAATGGATCTTTCCTGTACCTGGAAGAAATCAGCACTGCTTAAATGAAGGGTAAGCCCACGTCGGTAAGAGATACTTTTTATTTAACACACAAATCAGCTACTTTCCTGTTGAAGTTTTGGCTCAAATAGTGCATTAAATTGTCGAATTACGCCTAAAAAGCTCTTTTTTTGAGGAACGTGATGTGCCATCCTATAGTTTTCTGACAAAGACCATGGCCATAACGTTTGCACCAGCTGTTGGATAGTCTGAGCCCACCTCAAGGGGAATTTTCTCACTGATACATACTTGTAGGATCAAGCACTGCAGCCTTCAAACAGGGCAAAGAAAACAGTCATTTCAAACCAATTTCCACATCCTGAGGGGGTAATTTAAGTGACTGTAGGTTATTACTTTCCACAAAAGCTGAAGAAATACTTTGCTAAAATAGGTATTTTCAAATTCCAACAGGTGTTACAAAATTTAGGGTTGATCTACATGCTGCAGAGAAGATTCTCCACTGACCTAATTGCTCCTGTCCTGGGACTCACTGGAATCACACTGGCAAGGAGTGAGAGGGAACGTCCTGGAGGCTGTCAGATCCTTCCACGCAGGGAATACGACTACAAGCCAAATAACGACCGCAAACTCAGCTCCACTGTGGCAGCACAAAGAAGAAATAGCATTTCCGTTAGCAAAGCCATCTGCTAAAGCTGGGCGCCAGGAAGAAATTAAGTCCTACGCACGCAAGTAAACAGAAGTAATTATAAAATCTGATTTACGTATTTCAATTTCAGAACAGTAAATATTTCCCTTCCCACAGTCCCTAAAGCTGGAGGGGGTTCTGCCCTGCCACGTCGTCCCCCGCTCAGCCAGGGCAGCCAAGTCACACAGGCGCTGCGCTCTTGGCACGGCCGAGGGAACAAACAGGATACGGCCCAGGTAAACATGCTCCCTTTCTTCGCTATGCTACAACTGGAATTTGTGCCCTCCAGCTCCGAGCCTTCACCCTGATGCTGGAGTTGTTGAGAAATCTTCTTTTGCAAGTTTAAACAGACCACTAATGGTGGCTGAACAATTTGACTTCTAAACAAGCTAATTAGTCTCTCTGCTTGCTGAAGCTGATAAGGATCATTTTCTAACATTTAAAAGATAGGATTTTTCTAACAACCAGCTCACATTTTTTGTTTCTGTTGCTATTGTTTGCACAGTGCTAGCGAGCGAGAAGGGAACTTTCCACAAGCGATGGCAAGCCCACATCCTCCAAACGAACAGCTGAACTTACAGGGTTATTTTTCACACAAAAACCTGATGTGAAACAAAAGCTTTTTGATAAATTAACATTCCTGAATTTACCTGTTATAGAGCAAGCGTGGATAGGTCCGCGAGCCCCGTGAGGAGGTTTGGGGAATAAATATTTAATATTTCTATTGCACAAAAAACAGTCAAGAAACTTCATTCTGCCTTCTCTTTTTTCAGTCTTGAATTCTTTGTATGAAAGAACACTGGAGAGATGACCACGTTTAAAGCCCAGCGCTTCCTTCTTGAGACACAGCACAAAGTGGAGCAAAAGGGTTCTTTGTCGCACACAGGGCATTTAATAAATTAGCGGACAATCTGCTTAAGCTGATGATACATGTGCACGCATCTAAGTGCAACCATTTTTCTGAAAACAAAGGCAAACGTGGTTGTTCCTCAGCACAGACAGTTTATGTACACCTAGAGGTAAATACTTATTTGGCCACAGGTGATGCCAGCTCAAGGAGAATTTGCTTCTTGCTCCGTGTCATCATCGTCGTCAACAACCTGAAACGAAATCCAGATGTAGCTGAGTTAACAGTGGGACTGCGCAGAAAATTCGTTACGTTGAATCCTGGCTGGAGCCAAGGAGAGCAGCCATTTTATTCTGAGTGACAGTGGGCACAGGGAGAAGGTCAGAAAAACTCGCCATCAGAAATGCCAGGAGGAAACGTGGCCGAAATAATAGGAGCTGGTCAAGTTGTTACAAAGGCCACTTGAACAATCACTAGAGCGTATCGGGTTTTTGACGGGAATGCAAAAGAATCTGCATTTTAGGAGACAAAAGCTTGTCCTTTGTTATCGCACAAAGGTGACAGTCACTGGCAAACAGTCTCCAGTTGTGGGCTCCACAGTACAAGAGGGCCATGGGCACACTGGAGTGCCCAGCGAGGTATCACCTCCATGAACCTGCTGGCTCTACAGCCTGGGGCACCTCTGCCAACAGGGCGCACTGCTGGCTCCAGTTCAACCAGCACCCATCAGGACCCCAGGCCCTTTTCTGCAGAGCTGCTCACCAGCCCCGAGTGTGTTCTGGTGCATGGGGCAGTACTGGACTTTGCACAGCTCAGTATCTTTTGCTAAGAGACAGCTTCTGACTTGGGAAAACTACATCTATACATCCCGCACTTCTGCTGAAATTGCCAAGCTGTCCATGCCGGGAAGGGACAAAGACCTTTTCCACTCAAAAATACAACAGCTGTTATCCGTCACAGCCCACCTGTTCCACGCCTTCCACTTCAGGGATGTAGAACTGCAGCATGTTCTGGATCCCGTTCTTCAGGGTGATGATGGAACTGGGACAGCTGGTGCACGAACCCTGCAATTTCAGCTGCACAATCCCATCCTCGAAGCCTTTATAAATAACATCACCACCATCTTCTTGCACTGTCGGCCTGATGGAACACAACACTCAGTTTAAAGCAGGTAGAGCTGAAACAGGTTTCCTTCCAGAAATCTCTGGTAAAGCTCAATTTAATACACCCAAAGGACTGTCAAGATGCAGTAACTAAAGTCTCCTCTACAACTGCCTGGTTTAAGGTTCCAGGAGCTCATGCTCTGCTGGACTCTCTCACGTCCAGGGCTGCTGTTTTTCCATAGGACATGAAGCCATACTGGTCTGCTTGAGGCCCTCTCCCCATGTAACGACGACTGTCTCAGTGCTGTGCCAAATAAGATCGGGTGTGTCCTACCATATGGTGCACGTGCATCTGAAACCTGCCCGGGGACAGCGATAAGAAGCCCATAGTGCTTCCATAAATAAATATGCAGTTCACTGTGGTTTATACGGGACAGAGAACAGCTCCAGCTATAAAAGCTTAATCCTGCTAAGGGGGGAAGAAACCAGCACCCGGTAGGCTCACACCCCAGCGCTATTAGCATTTCTGCTGCCCCGTCTCCCTTCGCAAGCACGAATGCCCGGCATTGTAGCTGTGTCCCCATAGCAACGTTTTTCCAGACCAAGCTAAAACCATCAAGTTACTCGAACAGAAGCTCTTTATACTGATTTCTAAAATAACTCTTTGAGAACTACATCCTAAGAGAATAATTATGAATCTGACACATTTATTAACAACTCGCCATAGCAGATTATATCCATTCCAGAGAGCCAAAGAACATGACTAAAACCTCCATTTTTCTTCTTTGAAATTAACTTTAACACACGACAGGACCTTTCACATCTCTGGTCCCTCCATCCTGCACATATTTTTGGTTGACTAAACAATCACTGCTCAGTCTGTAGCACTGGTTTATGTAGCACTTCTGTGAAGTCTTCAGCTATAAAATGAAGTAAGAAACACCACTGCTCCTAATTTCATCAACTTCTTGGTCCACTGAGGGTGCAAGGGGAAAGAAACAAAAGGAAAAGGTGGGGAAACCCAGAAACTTGGGTGGAAATTCTGTGACTGTTGTGAAAGGCCGCTGGGAAACACAGGACTAACATACCAGAGGGAGCTTAAATGGCTACAGCCCAGCAAGGGCAGGGCCTCCTGAACGTGCCTTTATACAACACGGGACTTGGGTTACACGTTACAACACTCGGCACATACGCTGGTGAAAAATACCCCAGCTTCTTTCTGCTTTTCTCACTCCTTCCTGTCAGGAAGACGAACCAGGACCACGTGTCAGCTGTGAGATAACCAAAGCAGTGTTTTTAAATGTCACTTTTCAAATGGAACATTTTTTAAAAAAGCCCAAGTTCATCAAAACTTCTGGAAAAAGTGAATCGAATTCCATGATTTTGACCCACTTCTAAGTTTCTGGCTCCTGTAATTTGTGGCCTGGGGAAGACATCACCATCAGATATCACAGCTTCAGAAACACATCAGATGTTTTCCCCTGCATCCAAAATGTCAAGTTGCTTATTGCTTTCAGTTCACATCAGAAGGCAATTAACGAGCATAAAAATATACTTCAGTAAACAACTTGATCCACAGCCACTCTCGAGACTTCATTAGTTACCACCAGTTTCTCAGTCAAGCTGTGTTAAAATACCAACAACACTGCAACGGAATGCAGGGACAAAATCCACTGAAAGCCAGACTGCGAGGGAAACCCACCAGAAAACCCTCCTTCGGAGGATGAAACAAGAAATAAGCTGCTCTGGAGTACTTGGAAGGGAAGGACAAGTACAGTTAAGACAGAGATTAATACAAGAGAAAAAAAAAGTTACTGTGAAAGCAAAGATGGTGGTGTTCTCACTCTAAAACCCGGCAGGTTAAACCCAACGGAGCTGTTTAAAAGCACCATGGAGGGTAAGACTATACACTCTCCTAAAATCACTCAGCAAGAAGGACTCTGTTCAGCACATCAATGGCTTAAACAGGAAAACTATAGAGAAAGTTTCCAAGTAGAGGAAAGAGCATTCTCATCTCTGGCCAGTCTTGCACTTTGATAGATGAAGTCATGCATATCCAGAGAAAAATGGACTGTTCCCCAAATAAACCCAAACCCCAAGACTAACTCACTCCATCTAGCAGCAGCGTTCCCAGTTTACCTTATTCTGGTGTCCAGCAGTTCTTTAATCATCAGTACAACCTCATCGTCATCTTCCGATGCAGCTTGGGAAAAGAAAAATGTGCAAATCAGAACGTGGGGAGAATTGTGACGTGATTATTGACACAGTATATCCGTAATGGCTGAATTAAACGGCATAAAGCTGTCGCTGAGTTGACCAAGACCAAAAGGCCAAAGTCTTAATCCAGAGTAAGTATCTTTCTGTGCATGATCCTTCTTTACAGCCAGGGCTTCATCAACAAAAACCAGTTTTGGTTCAGGGTTCTCAACAGGCAAAGGCCTTAATAGACAACAGGGGTGTCACCTTCTAGAGGAAGCAACAACTAACGTTCAGGAAGGCTGCATGAGGCCTCACCTCAGGAGGAAAGTTTTAGCCACCTAAAAAATTCAGCAGGGGAAGAATTATGAATGAGTCCGGGTTTAGAGCTCGGGGCGCAATTTTAAGCTCGGTGTTAGTCTCACAAAAGCATTTTTAAAGGCCACTTTTTCAAATAAAATAAAGTCAGTGTTAATAATGAAATTAAATCCAGATGTACCATGGCAGAGAGGAATTCACTAGCCATAAGCTTCCTTAAAACACTGGGAAAATCATTTAAGTCAATAAGTTGCAAATGAGAAAATAAAAAGCAGAAGACTGCCCTTGAGTTAAATTGTAAGTTCGCCTCAGTTACTTTCGATTACAGTTTGGAAAAGACTTCTTACGATTTCCTGGTCATTTAAGACCATAAACCGATCAGGAAGACACGCACACTGAGCCTGGGCTTGGTGTTCGTGGGTAAGCGACTCCCTTAGCTCAGCTGTTCTGCAAAGTCTCTCCTGTTTTAATTTTAGCAGTTTTCACTTCAAATTCTCTTGTATGCTTTTCTGAGGGACAAGTGGAGGCCCTTCTGGCCGTCACAAAAGCTAAACCCAAAGGCAGATACTGGCCTCTTCCTGAAGAGGTGATTTACCTGTATCTGTCCGAGGTGCGTCATCAGTAACTACAGGTAAGCCAGAGGCAAAGAAATCCATTATAGCTGCATAAATATCTGGTTTCAGTAAGTTCCAATCCAGGTCTTCACTTTCCTATGAGAATCAGAGGAAAGAAAATATATGAATAAAACCAGAGTATCTGTCTTCTAATAACAGTAAGTTAGGCAGAGTCTCCTTTTACATTAAAACTATCCTAATGGGCTCACATGTTTGGTGCATGGATCATTTCACAGTTCTGTCAGGCCCAGCTTCACCAAAACACGTTGAGTAGGACTCAGTTTATAACAGTTAACAGGAAGGTCTCCTTCTTTGCAAGCCAAGTACCATTAAAGTATTAGCCAAAAAGGTGAGTCTCCCAAATACATTATCTGACACACATTTATGAAACTGATTTCAGAGACTCAAGATTGTTCAGTTTATTCAATGTCAAGCCAAATTCTCATTCACTGAGTCACCCTGTGCTCTCCACACCATAAGAGCAGAACTGCACGGTTACCCCACAACATCTTATCTCTGCCGAGCTCCACGCCTTGGGTACGCGGCACATGGCCAGTGATGCGCTCCATCCGAGCCACGCACCAGCTCATCTGGGGCAATTTCAGGTCATCAAGACACTGAGACAACCCCCACGGTGCACAGAGCCTTGTCCAGGCCAACACTGGTCACTTCCAAGAACTATCCTGGGCAACCACTCCCGTGCTTATCCACACGTGCTTGGTTTTCTTCTTTGTTATTAGAGGCAATTCCCTTTATGCCCTGTGAACATTTCCTGCTGTGAACATTTCCTTTCACTAGGCATGTCCAGAAGTTGGAGTGGGCCTTCCCTAGGGCCAGCTATGACCCGAATCTCAGCTCAGCTTTAGCACTGGAACCTCAGTTCTCTCACCTTGGTGATGGTGATGAAGTCTGGTCCAAAGAAAACACTTTTAACTCCTTCAATTCTGAATAACTGCCTGTTAGGAAAAGAAACAAACAAATCAAAAAATGAAGGCACACATTTCAGGCAAATTCCTAAAGATTAACTTAATCTGTCACAGAAAAACAGTTCTAGAACACACTTCTAGACAAAAATAAGCACTAAAACCTGAACCATTAAGAGAAACTTGCAGTTACTTTCCCTACAGCTTACTAAGAGCCAGGAGATCCTGCTGTGAAGCTGCACACGTAGTAAATCCAAACTCATCTTACAGGGCTTTTCCACCAGATGTATCAGTTACTCTCCCTCCAGCTCTTCTTCGCAGACAGAATTACATTCTGTATATAAAAAAGTATTTATTTGTTCAGCACCTGCTTCAGGAAGGGCTAGTGAAAGAGACAGAACGTTCCTTGGATTAAAGCAAGTTATTTGAAGTAATTGAGCTCAGTAAAATCTGCCTTCAGTGCTGCTGCCGTTAAATAAAAGGATTTGTGCCAAGCAGCCCACGGGGCTTTAACACACCAGCTCACTGTGGAGCAACCTGCAATATCTTCAGTTATTTGCATAGCCCACAAAACCCAGGAAGATTCAGTAAAGGTCCAGGATTCATACTGAAATGCTGGAGATGGCCCCTACAGCACCCAACAGCCAGGTGGTAAATCAGCACATGCCCAAAGTAACCCAAGAACGTAGGAAAGAGCATCGTTTTGGGAATATTTTAAGTATAAAAAGCAGAAGGAGTTTGTAAAAATTAATTTCCCAAAATGCTTCAATGGAACCCAACAAACTCATGTACAGAATAAATAAATGATGCTAATCCTAAAGAGAAAAACAATAAAACCTGTTAAAAGTAGGAAGCATCCGGAGGCACATGCAGCATAAGGCTGTACGAGTGTCTTTGTCATTAAGACCAAAAAAAGGTAAGATGTACTCCTGAAAGGCTGGAAAACATAAAAACGCGCTGAATGAAGAAAGTGGAGATCTTATCACACAGGTACGTGTGATGAAAAACAACAGGAGAGATTTCACAACATCCATGTGAAAGACTTCCCACACCTGGACCTATTAGAGGTGTACTGGGCTTTCACTAAACCAACTGGATTTTAAAGTTACCTAAACAAAGAAATCATGCAAGGACTTCCCACACCTGGACCTATTAGAGGTGTACTGGGCTTTCACTAAACCAACTGGATTTTAAAGTTACCTAAACAAAGAAATCATGCAAGAGCACCAAATCATCCTCAATCAGTTCAAGAATTCTCCTCTCTCCCTCCCCTTGGGGAGGCTTTTACATTGCTGCTTTGGAAAATGAACATTCCCTTTTGAAATAAACAAGTATTCCATCTACAAAAACCAGCGTCTGGGGTTTAACGCTCTAAGGAGACAATTTTTTCCCATTAACCTGCACAAAACGCAGAGTCAGGCCACTCTGCCACGTACCCATCCCTGCACGTACATCGGCTCCGATGAAAACCTCTATTTGCAGACATGCAACAAAAAGCCTTTTGATTTCGGGCAGTCGATGGCATTCTGCAACCTGATGCACTCAGGCATCGCCAGATCCTCCAGCTTCAGCGTTCCGCTGACTTTCCGACGTCCTCAAAAACCTTTCACTTTGTATTTATGACTAAGTCACAGAGCTTTGTTTGTCAAGATCCTGTTTGCTCTCACACAGCTCTACAAGAGGCCTTTGGAAACGTCAGAGCTGTGTATCTGATAAGCTGCAATTCCTGGAGAGACTGTCACATGAAACCGCTTCTGCTCTTGCAGGTAATTCTTCCCACGCACGCAAAGACAACTTACACTGGGATCTCCGGAGGGAACCTACTGCGGGCTTCCGGATCTTGACCTCACACCGAAGCCCTTCCACAAAACCAGTGCTTCCAAACATTCCCAGAGAGGCTTGTGATGGTGCTCTGAACCTCTTCTATACCAGTATGATACAGATCAATTATCTCTCAGTGATTCTTACTCCATATTATGCATTTTGGCACTGAAAGCTGCAACTCCCTGTTACAGCCCAAAAGAGTGGGACAAAACTGGCTTTTCTTTTCCTTTATAAACCTTTTGTGAAGGAGGAATCCTTTGGCTTTGAAGTTCAGGTTAGCACCAACATCTGTACTTAATTCATAGTATTTGGGGACTATTTCCTTCCTTATAGTACGGATTTCCTGACTCTGAAAAGCTGCACGATTTCCAAGAAACTCCTTGAATTAAGAGTGTTCTGATGGGGATGGGATCAGGGCCAGAGGTGTCACCAGTGATGCAGCAACTGCTCAAGAACAGTTTACAGTCCACTCAATCCAGCTGCATTCTGCTGTGACACAGCCATGGGGTGGGCAGACACTCAGAAAGACATCTTTAGTCACATCAGTCTTCCCAGCATTAATTTCACACACAAGTGAGGCGGCATTAAAATCTTAAACCCGACCAAGCTGCTCCCAAGTACAAGGAGGATCAGAACAATCAGAAGTTGTGCTTAAAAACATCCACTGTAGACACACAGCCCATACTGCTCCCCCAAACTGTGACATGTTTAATAATACCTTGCTAAAGGTGAGCAAAACGCTGCCGCTGGTGTGGTAAACTCCATAGTCCTTGACTCCAGAACTTCCTTCCCCGGAATAAACTTCAAACTATTTGGATTTGGTGTGTCCTGAGTTTGAATAAACATTCCTCTCACTGCAAATTAAAAACAAAACAAAACCAAGAAAAATAATGTAATCAAACCTAAGAAAGCTGAAATGAAAGTCAAGGGCTGTGATTACTTTGCAAGCCAAGACCGGGGTGATCACTGTGCTACAGCAAACAGCGGCGTGGGCAGCAACGGTACTGTAAAAACAGGGTGACGGGTTCTGGAAACCTGCTCACAAAGGCTGCCAAGTGCAGGGTTGTTATGGCACAGGGAACGAGACGAGAGCTGGAACCTCGTATTTACTTCTTTTGCTGAATTTTATTTACTAAAAAGTATCCTACTGTAACAGCACCAAACGGTGTGAGGCCAGTACCACCCTCACACCCTGCTGGAGGCCCAGAGACAGAACCTTCCTTTCCCTGGGCGTTCAAGTTTTTTTTTTTTATTTCATAATCCCCAGCTGCTGTTTAGTTCCTCTTCCAGCATTCACTTCCTGTTCAAAGCATAATCGCTTTACGTACACATGCTTAATGGGGTTTGGCTTTTATTTCATTTTCCAGCACTATAAATCAGAAACCCAAGCGAGCCACGGTCCCAGGGAACCACACCCTGCTGCTAGTATCTGCCAGCGAAACACTCCTGTAAGCTCTCGCTTATCCTCCAGACACTGAACGGACTAAACCAGTCAAAACAGGATTATTTACAGCTCACAGGTAAGGATGTTTAACAGGTAAATTTTTGCTGAAGTTCCTTTTGAGACATGGGTCTATCTTTCACTGGAAGAGTGTGAAGAAAAAACCCCTTGATCTTGACAAAAACTTCATACTCTAGATTTCATGGTGAACATTTAATAGTGTACTTTCCTGCAGCCATGTCCTCGCAGCATATACCTGACGTCCCACCACTTCGGGATAGTTTCCCATCCTCTAATCGTCTTTCTCGTTCTCCTTTCTAAGCCTCCCTGCACTACAAGTAACACAACAATATACGAACATCCAGGAAAGAAAAAAATCAACTTTAAAACAAAAATCTCTAAAAACCAGTATTTGTAAATAAATTATACTGGAGAAACAAGCTCACATAACTGCAAAAAAGATGCAATAGAGGGATTTAAAGTAGCAAAAAGAGCTGCTGTTTTCATTTGTGTCATTTTGCCCATGACTCCCCGGTATTAAGGCAACAAATGATGCTGTTATATATTGCCAAACTGTCACTGCCTGTGTCTGTCACGGCCACAGCCCGTTTGACTTCCACACACACAATGGCAAAGGACACACACACTACACTAAAGGAAAAAAGACATAGCGTGGACATACTTAGTTTTAACACGAAAAGAACAATCCTGGTAGCGCGAGCAATGAGCCAGCTTTATCCGTGCGGCTGGAACAACTACTCGTCATCTAGACCCAGCTGGTAGCCAAAATCACATCCAGCAGAGCGGCATATTTACAAATAAGCAACCACGGGGTTTGGGTGGCACAATGGGGTACACAGCCCATTTTCTGACAGCGCTGGGTCACTAACAGCTGTTCACCTCGTGTCTCTCACACCCTCGAACACAAATGGCTGCATCAGCTCTCAGAAAATGGTATTTTCCATGCGAGTGGCTTCTGGAGGTCTTCTGCAGCTGAGGATGTGCTCTCCCCAGAGCAGGGCTTTCAATCATTAATCAGCCTGGAGAGTTCTTTGCACAGCTGAGAACAACCCTCATGGAATTTATTATTCATTCAGGTAGTCCCTAACTGGCTGGATTTACATCTCTATGTTTCTCCCAGCCCTCCGAGTACCTGCTGGTTATCTGCTCCACCAGCTGTTCGGGGTACCAGG
>NW_010415905.1:0-2378 GCF_000710305.1 Buceros rhinoceros silvestris | reverse complement strand
CCCTCAGGCAGGTGCAAACCCACAATGTTTTTCTGTGGTGCAAGTTCCACAGATTTTTTTTTCTATTTTTTTTCCTTTCTCAGCATTAAAGCCTAAAAAACCAAAAAGGTATGTACAACAACCTCAATTAAACACTGCTTTTCAGGGTAATACCAAGCTACAGCTAATATTAATGGACCATATATGGAAGCATGTTCAAGAGGAAAAATACTGAAAACTAAAATATCACATCTCTAATAAGGAAAGCTTCACTTTCAGCCTTGCTACTCGGTTCTATCCGGACAGCCAGCAATTTCACCTCAGCTGCAGCAGGACAGAAGATAACACCAAGTCCTTCACAAAGGATATGTTTACACTAAGATAGAAATTAAACTCAGGAGTGCAGCAAAGCCCAACTAATATCTTGCACTAACGAAGCCCCTTGTAAGTCTTGGCAGCTGCACCACTCAGAAAAACCACGTATAACCCGCCACATAGTAAGCCATCCACATCTCCCCAAGCTCCACAGGCCCATTAAAAACCACCCAGGAAATGTCCCACACCCGGATTTTGGAGCCTTTCGGTATTACCACAAGACATAAAACTCGGAATGCAGCAGCCGTTAATTTTTAACCAGTAATTACCTGCGCTGTGCCATACTGCAGATGGAAGACGCGGTTTCTTCCGTGCGAGCTGGTAGAAGGACTGTTGAGCTGTCCAGTTACGCTCTTTAAACACCACGTAACAAAACCTAGAGAAAAATAATTTTACTAACAACGCCCCATTTACGAGTTTGCATTGCCCTGCAGAAAGCGTGTTTCACGCTCCCAGAGCTCAGGAAGACACTCAACTCCTGAAACTCCTCAGCAAGCTCCCGGGCTGGATCACAGAAGGTCCTCCACTTTTTCTGCTTTTCAGTGCTCCCTCACTCATTTCGTAACAAAACAGCCAGAATTCCCCAATTTTAATCACCTAAAAAACTAATCTAGGCTCCTTCAGTGTCACTGAAGACAGGCAAATCACCTTATTTACCTATAACAGAAGGGGATAAATCACCCTAGAGAGCCTTTTGCCTTCCTTTGGACAGCAGCAAGCACCTGGGCCTCTCCTTGGACAAAACACCAAATTTTCAGAAGATTACAGACAGCTGGCCTGAACCTAACCGCAAGCACCTGAGGCTCAGTCAAGGCCAGAATCTACCCTATACTTCATGCGTTTAGCTGGTGAAACCTCTGTGACTCTTAGAAGATACAAAAACAGGTAATGCCATGGCTACTCTTACACAAACAAATCTAAAAATAAGAAAAAAATAAACACCAGGACAACATTTGGCTGAAAGATAAGAACTCTCCTAGCTACACATACCAAGCCATACCTCAGCCCTGTCCACCACTATTTTTTCCCTTTGGGGAATAAAGAAATTCAGTATAATCCCATACAAGAGCTCTTCCAGAACTAAACCAGACCAGTTAAAAAAAGGTCTTGCTCCACACTGGCCACGTAACTCGCACCAGCAGTCAAAATAGGGGTGGTGTCATCTGAAGTTAAAAGTGGGGAGAGCAAAGGGGAAAAAAGAAAAAAACATTAAGAGCAAGCTGACGGAGTAACTCAGAAGTGTAAGGACTCCCCTGCACATCTGGTTTGTGTAAGTGTACACACAGCCACCGGCATCCCGGGATTTCAGAGCACACTGGACATCAGGAAAGGTAACCAAAACCTCGTGCCGCAGATCGACAGCACAGTCTGGTGTCTCTCCTCCCTGTCAGGCCCCGAGGGCGCAGAGCAGGTAAACTTGGTTACACTGAGGGAGGAGGGTGGTTCTCTCAGGGGTTCATAAACAGAACACAGGCACCCCGGGGCCCTCAAACACGGCAACAGGAGGAAAGTTCCACCTCACGCAATGTATCTCCCCGCTGTGGGTGAGGGCGACAGGAACACAGAGAAGGTCTAAAGCACGTTATTTGCTTACTGTTGTGGTCTTGATAGCAGGTACAGAGACCACAGTGGACTGTGTGAGGAAGGCCTCCCAGCGCAAAGTTCTCACTTCTCCCTTCAGCTTTAGGGAATAAAGAGTTTAGCCTGTTTTACAGCCGCAGAGTGGAGCAGGAGTGCCCATGCCCAGAGTCCCTGGAATCTCCCCTGACTGCAGAGACCTCAGCAGCGGTAGAGGGGAATGTCCCCGGACGGCTCCACCCTGAGCACACAGGCAGGGCCGAGCTCCCTGCCCCTCACTGCATGACCCTGGACACATACTTGTGGGAAATTACTCGCTGTTGCGAGGTTCTGAGCGCTGCGGGGGGGAATTACCCCTCGCCGCCCGGTCCTGAGCGCTGCGGGGGCAGTTCCCCCTCGTTACCGACACCTGCGCCCCTCAGGGGCCGGCCCGCAGCACCTGCCTG
>NW_010415904.1:0-7351 GCF_000710305.1 Buceros rhinoceros silvestris | reverse complement strand
CCTAAACAATTCTGTGATCCTAATTACTGTCTAGCCATAGCTAGAACCCACGCGGTGGGCTGGTCCTATTCCCCGAAGCAAATCTGTGAAGAAGGGGTGGGGAGAAGGTGCCTGATAAAGAACTGCTCAGGCCGACAGCGCCGTGCCCTCACCTGGCAGGGTCCTGGTGGTTTGACTCCTCACAGCTGCGTTTGTTCCTGCCTGATCCAGCAGCGGAGTGGAAATTTTGTTCCTTTTTACTACTTCTTGCTGGCAGCAAATAGCAATTAAAAAAATCAACAGCGATTGCACCAGAGGAGGAGACCAGGAGGAAAAATCTTGGCAAATACTTGTGGGTAGAGGGAAAATTAATGAAAGGACAAAATTCACAATGAGTGATGCTGGTTTTGACTACCTTGCCTTCCCTGTGGTGTCAGGAGTGAGTAAATTATGCCACATAGAACCTATTTATGCTGGAATTAATCTATCCCCAGTGCTTTGTGTGGACCATACTCAACAGAGGGAATTTTTGGGTATGGCTTTCCGAGCCATTTCTTAGACGTAGAAAATAAACACAACAGAAAACCGACAGGTATAGGAGGAGAAAAAACCCATAGTTTTTCAGTTAGGCTTTTTTATTTCAATCAATAGTTTAACAAGTGCTTAACCCTCCCTGGCAGTTTAATCTGGGACATAGTTGAGAAGAAAAATATCTTCTATAATTTTACAAAAATAAACATTTTTTTTTTTTGGTAGTGTTTTTTACATCCTGCACTCCAAGCAAGCAAGCTCCAGCTCAACCAAGACAGAGGTTCTATCTTAAAATAAGTATTTCCTGTGAAAATAGGTATTTTTGTTCGTGGAAGTGACATTCTTGCCCAGGGCAGCAGACACAATGTGTAAACGGTGCAGAAACAGAGCAAGAACTCCTGGTTTTCCCGATCCCTTTTGTCCTATTTCTTAATCAGAACCTGTTAAAACAATTTGCTCCAGCGCTTCCCCAGGTTACCATCTCCTTTGCCCGGTGGCTCCTCGAGGGGGATGTTACTGAGGGAAGGTCGGCCAGGTTGGCAGTCACTGACGTTGCCAACGTTAATGGTTTCATTTTTTTAAATGGCTGTATTTGGGTATGGAACAGATCGCTCCGTTCCGAGGTCTTCCCTGCTCAACCACTCGTGGTTTAACTTCTTCAGCAGCCAGGGCAGCGCGTGAGGTCGGGCTGGAGAGAGACACCGAGCGGAATATATTGCCTCGCAAAGGGCTACGGGGCAGTGCAGCGTGACAAAACCAAGCGATGGAGGGAGCTTTACGTCCTGTAACCCAGGAGGAGCCTTGCAGGGAACAGGGGCCGGCCGATAAACCTATCGGCTAATAGAAAAATAAAATATAAAGGCGCACGGAGGGAAACTGGTGCTGGTCAACTACAGACCAAGGAGCTGGACGTCTCGCAATGCATTATGAAGGGCTTTTTCAAACACTTCCTTCATATCTGCCTCTAGATGATAGGGGGAAAAATGCAGTTCTGGTGCAATTTGTACACCGAGTCACGTTTGTGTTTAGTGACACCGTATGCCTTGGAAAACCTAAACCTCCGTTATTCAGAACAGTTGAGACATGAATGTGCTTTGTAGAGGTAAGAGATCCTTCTCTTGCCATATTTCTGAGATCAGGCAATTTACGGAGGAGTCACAGAGCACTAACAAACTCGATCGTTGCGCTGATGGATGTAGAACATGGTGCTGCGGAGCAGTTCCTGCGCTCTCTGCGTCTGTCCTGCATCATGAGCATGTGCAGATTTCAGCTGGGACCGAGCTGCGTGTGGTGCTCGTGCAGGGAAGGAGCAGGGTCTGACAACTCCGAGCCGTTGATATTTTTCCAGAAATGGGACCACCTAATGTGGGAACGGTGAGTGGTGGTGGAAGAAGCTTGTCTTGTGTGATCTAAGGAACATCACACCATACCCATCCTCATAAAAACTGGTGTGAATTCACTTGTGCCGCAGGTCTCAAAACAGAAGGCAGAACCGAAGCCAGCCTTTAAGGGACCTGTTTGACGGTCACAGCTCAGTAGCTCCGTTGGAGATACGCTGGTGTCAGTCTGAACTCAAAACTCAAATCCAGCTGGAGAAAACCACCCAGGTTCCCAGCTTCTCTTTCAGAGGCACTGCATCTCCTTCTTGACCCTCTAGCTAAAGCTGTGCTCCTGAGGCCTCCTTACCAGCAACCAGTCCAGAACTGACTCTTCAAGTAGGTTTGACTGTGTGGAGCAGAAAACCGTGGAGAAACGCTGACCAGAGCAGCTGTTGTTCATAAGCTCCATTAATCATGGTGAGTTGGCTTTCAGCTACTGCTGGCAGGCTGAAGGACGATCTGGGATCGGGCACATGGATGGATGGATGGACGAACGCTTTCTCTGGTGGTCACTGAGTCACCCTGAGCTCTGTTCCTGACTCTTAATGAGTTTTCTGTGACTTTTCATCTGCCTGAGGTAAAAGTGTGAAAGGTGTGATCTGATGTGGCAGCGAGCCTACGACACTGTTCCTTCTCCCCTTCCTCCTGCTGGCTCAAAACCAGGTGAACCGTCGTTATTCCAGCTCTGAGGAAATTCAAGGCTGATACCAGCTTGGAAAAGCTGTCAGGAAGGCAAGACGTGGAGGAGGTGGCGAGCCAGAGTGTAGCCGTTTGCTGCTCGAATGGCTTTTTCCTGCTCTTCTTGCTAGCGAGGTCCACGCTGCCTCCGTGTTTCCAAAGAATGCTTCTGCTGTAGCAGCCAGCGTGGAGACTCACCTATGTAAAGCTGAAAGACCTTCACTCAGCACCTACTTTTCTTATGCTGCTGAAAAATCACACATTAAAGGCTTTTTTTCCCTCACCTAGTACTGGACTGGGCAGCCAGAAGCTGCTGATACTGATGAAGAAACGCCATGACCTTCCTCCTTACGGTTCTTACTCAGGTTCCTGCTCCTCCTGTGAGCCAAAGGGTGTGTGTTTCACTAGAAGACACAGCCTCAGTGCTGCAAGGCTAAGCCATGCCCTCAGCTCGCTCCCCACTAAAGCACGGGAGAATGGTTCATCTAGGCACCTCTACCTCCTTGCTGGCCTTACATATCTTCCCTCTGTCTCAGGAGTCTGCTCCGATTCGCGCCGGGGCGCACAAGGAGGTATCTACCCCGGGAGGAAACCTGAGGGTTTCCGGAGTGGGCTCTCTGAGGGTGGCGTCCCCCCGCTTCCCAGCAGTGTCTCCCCAAACCAAAGCCCATTTCAGCTCCGTGAAACCATGGTCGGTGTTAGGACGGGCCAGCAAGGAGAAAAGGGAGGACGTGGCTGTATTTGTGCAGCTCCTGCTCCTCTCTCTGGTAAGACTGGACCAGTCCTCGTGGTGTGGGTCTGTTTCCAGCGGCTTTCTTGCCCTGCTAGGTGCACTCGCTGCTGAAACCCCTGTTCCTACGTGAGGCCACGTCACTAAAAATACGCTGCTGAACAGGGTTGTTAGGGCCCGCTCGCTTCTTTACTCTGCCCACCTGGCTGACAACAAAACCCAAGGCACAAACACCGCTGGCCGAGTATGTGATGCCTCAGGAGTGTGAAGACAGAGGACGCCCCTGCAGCCTTTTTACGGGCAGCTCATCTGCGCTGTGAGCATCCCACAGGAGAACGAGGCTCCTGGCTTTGAGGGGCTCGGAGCTAACTGCTGGCTAGATACGACAGGGCGGCCTCGAAGCAGTGACGTAACTAAGGAGATTGAGCCGGGAAATATTAAACTGCTGGTTATTTTTACAACTTAGTGATTGCAAAAATGACTGAAATGACCTGGAATGACTTTTAATTGGGAGTATTAACGGTTTAGTGCTGCCTGAACGGATTTGCTGTTTCTTTTTGCAAGTTATGAGCTGGGAGCTAATGACAAGATAAATCTTTGTGGGTTTCCTCCTTGTATACACAGATCTACATCAGAGCCGTGAAGTCAGAGGGGGAAGAAGCTGCTCACTACTTGCACGACACAGCTCACTACTGGCATGCCACCGAGCCCCTCCCCAGAGCTCAGTTCTGGTGAGAAACCGGGGCACTGGGGAGACGAGCACCACAAGGGTAAGACGGCAGAGACGACTCAAGCAGGATCGTAACGTTCACCCCAGCAGTTAAAAAATAATAACAAAAGGAGACCCCCTCCCTCCCCCCCAAAAAGTCTGCAGTCCTAAAGTGCAATTACTTTTGTGCAGTCATGTCAGGCCAGGGATCAGACTGGATGAAGTTCAAAGCACAAACATCAAACGAGTGCCGATCGGGATTCGAGGAGGAGGGGGGGAGCAAGGAAAAGAACAACAGTTCTCAGGCATTCAAGTGCATCAAGAAAATAAATGTCCCTTTCTTTCGGAAGAAAAACAACCCCCAGTCTGGCGGAATCCTGGTTTTGTAGTCATGAAAAACAAGGTCTTTTTTTCCACTTCTAGCTGAGAATGTCCCAATATGACACAGTACAAATAAACACCACCCAAGCCAGAGCTGGGGCGCTGGGATGTTGTTCCGGTGCCCCGCTGCTATACAGCCTGATTTTATTCTCCTCTGGTGACTCTTCAGGTCTGGGTACGGATGAGGCGCACTGAATTAAAGGCATCTGGTAGGAAGTGGCTCTCTTCTCTGGTCGGTCGGGGCTGGACCCGTCGCTCGGTCTCTGGCCGTTGTACAGCAAGTACCTGCCCCGGGCATCCTGCTCCATTTTGAAGATCTCGTACTCGGTGTGAGGTAGGCGGATGCCGAGCGCGATGCAGCCGTTCGTGTGGGTGACATCTTGCTGGACCCCAACTTGCCAGGACCCCTGTGCTCCGCACTCATTCCCGTTGAAGACGTTGAGCAGCGATGCTGTGGATATATCCATGGGAGTGACCTTCATGTGGTTCACTGCAAGAGAGGAAGAGAGGAGCTATCAGCAAAGCAATGAACACAAAAGAAAGGCGACACGTGGATTGGGTTGTACCTGCCCAATCAGAACTGGCTCTGCTCGTTCATTCTTAAAACAACTTTTCATAGCCAGGTGCGGCATCATCTCCCATCTTTGATGTGAATGCTTCTTGCTCAGAACATGCACACACACGAACTCAGCTGAAGAAAACCTGATGGTCATGTATCTCAGCCAGAGACTAAGCAAAGCTCTTCATAAATTCCAGCCAACGCTTTACAGATAACGCCTGGTTGCTTATATTAGGAGATAGGTAAAAGAGGAAACAATAAAACTTTACCCATGTTTTATTACTACCTGTATTAACCCGCAAGTGGGGCTGTTTATAAGGGGCTGGAGCGTGTCCAGAGAAGGGCAACAGAGCTGGAGCAGAGTCTGGAGCACAAGTGCCCTGAGGAGCAGCTGAGGGACCTGGGGGGGTGGAGCCTGGAGCAAAGGAGGCTCCGGGGAGACCTTCTGGCTCTGACAACTCCCTGACAGGAGGGTGGAGCGAGGTGGGGGTTGGTCTCTTCTCCCCAGGAACAAGCGACAGGACAAGAGGGAACAGCCTCAAGTTGTGCCAGGGGCGGTTGAGGTTGTCCCTGAGGAACAATTTCCTCTCCGTTTCTTCCCCCTGGAGGGGTTTCACAGCCCTTGTGCCGAGGTCCCAGGAACAACCGACAGGACAAGAGGGAACAGCCTCAAGTTGTGCCAGGGGCGGTTGAGGTTGTCCCTGAGGAACAATTTCCTCTCCGTTTCTTCCCCCTGGAGGGGTTTCACAGCCCTTGTGCCGAGGTGGTGCTGGGGACAGGGGTCAGTGGGGACCTGGCAGTGCTGGGGGAACGGGGGCATTCGAGGAGCTTAAAGGTCTTTTCCAAAGCGAACGACTCTGTGACTCTGTGAAATGTATTTTTCATCATTTTTAAACCTCTGTTACCCTGTAAAGCTAAAGAAAGAATTACTTCCAACTGTAGAATTTGGAACCACTGCGCTACCTTCCTATATTACCTGTCCTTTTTTTCACCAATTGTCAAGTATTGCTGAACTACAGAGAGATGCTTTTTCTCATATCTCAAGCTGAATATTTTTCCTGGCACATGTTTGATGCTCAGTATCAAGAAAAGGGGCCCTGAATGGATCAGTGCTGTCCAAACCAGAAGCAAGTGACCAGACCTCATGATTCCAACACAGGAAAAATCCCAAATTCAAGCAAAAACTGGATTTCACCCCAGGAGCTGACCTGGGACACGCTGCATGCAGCTGTAAAGAGCAAAAAGCTCTGACGCCCAAGGGTATCTCCTGCCTCCTACGAAAATCCCACGTTAGTAAATGATTCCTCATAGTTAGATGCTTTCCTAAATTGGAGCCATGCAAGAAGCTTATACAGTTCTCACATGGTAACTGAAACACGGAGAAGACCCGCTCCGGGGACAGCGGCAGGTGGGGAGTTTGACTGGGCCGGTACACCTGTCAAAGCGTAACGCAGGTGTCCTAAGGCGAGCTCAGGGAGGACGGAAACCTCCTGTGGAGCAGAAGGGCAAAAGCTCGCTTGATCTTGATTTTCAGTACGAATACAGACCGTGAAAGCGGGGCCTCACGATCCTTCTGGCTTTTTGGGTTTTAAGCAGGAGGTGTCAGAAAAGTTACCACAGGGATAACTGGCTTGTGGCGGCCAAGCGTTCATAGCGACGTCACTTTTTGATCCTTCGATGTAGGCTCTTCCTATCATTGTGAAGCAGAATTCACCAAGCGTTGGATTGTTCACCCACTAATAGGGAACGTGAGCTGGGTTAGACCGCCGTGAGACAGGTTAGTTTTACCCTACTGATGATGTGTTGCCCCCCCTGGGGCTTCCCGAGGCTCTGCCGGGGCTGGCGCCACGGTGGGATGTCACGGTTTGGAGATGTTTGTTTGCGTGAGTGGTTAAAGCCGCTGAGCTCCCTCCAAGCAGGGTGCTGGGGGCTGTTTGCTCAGGAAGGCTTCTCAGCCACAGGGACCCAGGCAGCCTCACCACCGAGTGCTGCTTCCCAAAGTACTCAAGGGGGTTTGGCTAGATACAGCTAAGTCTTCACTGTGGTGGGACCAATCAGACCGGTCTTTAGGGACATCTCTACTCGCTCTAGGGCCCCTTGGAAGCTGATGAGAAGACGCTGCTGCTTGTGCTGGGTTTGCATAGCAAGGTTCTGGTAGTGGGGGCCTACAGGGGTGGCTTCTGTGAGAAGCTGCTAGAAGCCTCCACCATGTCCAATGAAGCCAATGCCAGGCGGCTCCAAGAGGGACCAGCCGCTGGGCAGGGTTGAGCGCATCAGTGACAGCAGTAGCGCCTCTGGGATAACATGTTTAAGAAGGGAAAAAATTGCAGTGGAGAAAGGATGGGACATGAGAGAAACGACTCTGCAGACTCCAGGGCCAGTGAAGAAGAAGGGGAAGGAGCAGA
>NW_010415903.1:19937-28725 GCF_000710305.1 Buceros rhinoceros silvestris | reverse complement strand
GGCAGGCGGGAGAGGGGAGGTGCGCGTGAGCCGCAAGCAGCGGCGTTCTGCTGGAGGGGGAGCCTGGGTGTTAGCTCACGGGGCGGGTAAAGGCACCGAGGGCAGTGACTCAACGAGGTGGCGCCTGCTGGACGGCAGTTTGCTGAGGTGTGGGCTGGTGACGGTGATCCTGGCTTCACACAACGCGGGAGAAACTCTTCAGCAGACAGCATGCTTGTGGAGCAGACGGGTGTCAGGGATGTTCACCGGAACGTTCGCATGGCAGGGGCACATGCGGATCTGAGGCAAAAAGGTGTAGGATCCACCGCATTAGCCTGCTTTGTGTGGGCTTACACAGGTCCTCCTCTAGCTTGTGCTTCAGATGAGTGCAGTATCCCTCACAGACACGTGTGTGTTCGTGGTCAAATACTTTGGTCAAAGCTATGTCAGTGCTCAGCCAACGGGAAATAGTCCACTGCAGTCCAAATCCCAACCACGTGCTGAATAACGGCTAGTTAAGTAGTCCCTGCGCTCACATGGGATATGAGGTTCATAAGGCGCACGTGAGAGGTTTTGACCGTGGCCCTGCTCGCTGGTGGAGGGCTTGCTGCCTTGGGGTGCGCTGATGAGCTCTTTGGGGTTCAGCCGTGAGGCTGGCCACATCTAGTACTGCTAGGTAGGCATTAAAGCTGGGCCCAGGGGTTGCAAGCTCTTTAAAACAAAGAGGGGGCAGCCAGCAAGACGGTGGGAAAAAGGCACGAGCATCTTCCCAACTGAATTGAAAAAGAATTGCAGGCAGAGCTAGAGAGTGATTTTAAGCTGACTGAAAGCTCAGAAGAACCAAAAGTGAAGATGAATTATGAAAGCAAGCATGCTTTTGAATGTGAAGTGCTCTTCTGCAAATGTCCTCAGACCCCGCATTTGTGGATCAGATGCTTACAGCTTGTCATGGGTTCTGGAGGGCCTTTTGGATCTTATCTTGAAATAAATGCAGTTTTCCTGCCTTCGTATCACCTGTGCTTTGTATGAACTTTAGTAATATTGCTGTCTGCCTTCCATGTGTGGAGAAATAAATGTATTTGCATTCATCTTAACTTGTCATAATGGTGATTTCACCATAAATCTGTTGTAGGATTGTTAGCTAAAGAACGTGGTATCTGATAGGGGTTGGGGAATGGATGTGAACCACAGGATATGGAAGATTGTTTTCTTGCCTGTGCTGTTTTATCCATCCGTAGATGCAGGGAGTGGGTCATTACATAAGAACTGTCCAGTTGCCTTTGAGAAACAGCTAGGGAAATGAAATCAGTACTTTGCCTATGATACAGGGAACTAACTAATGCAATATGACCACCTCAGGTGCTTGTTCACACTTGGGACAAGTTTGAAGCTGAAGTGTGGGAAGCATCCAGAAAATATGCTGAAGAAGCAGATGTCAGCACCAAAGGTGATTTGTACAAGTAGCTGAGGAGGGCTCAAATAGGACCACCAAGGAGTCAGCAGCAAGGTTGGTGTTGCTGGATATTGTCTAACTTCTGTCTCAGTTAAAAAGAAAAAAAAAGAAGTACAAAGTACTGAAAACTATTCCACATATTTTGAAAGAAAATAAGGTATTCATTAAATAGAAGAAAACAAAAGAACTACCTTGACCTCTTCTAACGGTCTAGACCCAAGAATTGTGTTGAACTGTAGTTTATCCAAAGAAACTTTATTGACATTTTTAAACTCAGAGAAATTGAATATTCAAGTCTTCAAAAAGCAGAAGCTTTACTGAAGTATCTTTTAAATTTAGCAACTCTGCTAACAAATGGTTTATAAAGAAAGGGAGAGCTGTGAAATGATTTTGTTATACCTGAGGAGTCGTAGAATTGTTTAGGTTGGAAAAGACCTTTAAAATCATTGAGTCCAGCTGTTCACCTAACAAACACTGCCAAGTCTGCAACTAAACATGTCCCTCAGCACCACATCTATACATCTTCTAAATACCTCCAGGGATGGTGACTCAGCCACTTCCCTGGGCAGCCTGTTCCAATGCTTAATAACTCCATTGGTGAAGAAATTTTTCCTAATATCCAACCTAAACTTCCTCTGGCACAACTTGAGGCTGTTTCCTCTTGTTCTGTCACTTATTACTTGGGAGAAGAGACCAACCCCCACCTCAATACAACCTCCTTTCAGGTGGTTGTAGAGAGTGATAAGGTCTCTCTTCAACCTCCTTTTCTCCAGACTAAACAACCCCAGTTCCCTCAGCTACTTCTCATAAGACTTGTTCTCTAGATCCTTCATCATCTTTGTTGCCCTTGTTTGGACACTCTCCAGCACCTCAATGCCCTTCTGGGAGTGAGGGCCCCAAAACTGAACGCAGTATTCAAGGTGCTGTGTGGTTTCTGCCAGAGTAATACGATATGTGGGATAACAAACAAAATGAGAAAGGTGTCTTGGACTCTTGTAGAATACTTTCTGATGCTGACTTAAAGGTGAAGGGTTTGACATGTGTGTATTACAACCTTCAGAAGCAAAGTGACATGAAGGGAAAATAGAGAAACAAAAGTTAAAGTAAAGGCAATAATGCAAAATCAATCCAAACCTAGTTACTAAGCACAGTAAGAGGCCAACTCTGTCCAGACCCTTAAGATGTCAACTCTACCATATTAAGAGATCTACCATACATTTAAAGCTTCTGTTGATGATCCGTGTGGATTCCATATCCTTTACATATCTCAAAAAATGTGGCCACGATAGCCTGAGGGAACAGAGAAGAGTTATGTAAGTGCATCAAGGCAGATTTCCAACAAAAGTCAACAAACTGGAGTAAATTGATGCCAGTGGGAAGCTATGCTCTATAGCGGAGGCTGTCCAAAGCTATCTTGGCAAAGCAAGCTATCTGCTAAGAGGATGCAGTGTCTAAGAATTGTTCTGACCAAAATATGAGGTAAGGCAAAGAATTATAAGCCTGTTGTAACGCGCATCAGTGGTGTACTACAGTTTTCGCAAATCCTTTGTTCATCTGTTTCTTCTCAGAGGTCAGGAAGGGCATAGCGGTTGATTCCCATGCCAAACCACAGTGAGGTGGGATGCCTGTAACTTAAAAGGGTGCTGATGGAGATGCTGCTCTTTAATTTCTGCTCCGAGAAGCCCTGACCTGTGGCTTCCTGCTGTTTTTCTGTATCGGAAGGGCACAGGTGGGCTTGATGGTGGTGATACAACCATGGCTAGCCGTGAGCTGAGAGGAGTACTAGAGTGGTGAGCATGGGAGTCTAGAGAATTGCCACCCGCCACTAATGAGATCCAAAATTCTTGGGCAGGAGCTTTCTGAAATCATTGGAGTGGTTAATGAGCTTAATGACAAGACAGGGAAGCTTCACACTCAGGTTATACAGCAGACCCTACATACTATACATTTGAAAAGCTACTGAATCTGTGAAGAAGCTTAGAGCATTATGTAGAGCTGGGAAGAGGTATCCCAGACTTCCTCTCTGCCAGATTTACTCACTGAAAGTCAATTATCCCTTAGAAGACATCAGATTGAGGGAATTTTGCTCTGTCCAGAAAGCAGAACTCATACAGGCTTCTATATAAGTCTGGGAGTATTTTCTGCCATACCAGGTATACCTGATCAAGGAGTTCACAAGAACCTTACCAGAGACCATCAGGCAGTGCAGAATGAAGTGTGCTGGGCTGGGATAACCTGTGGAGGTAAGCGACTATTTCAACAGGGCTCTTCCTACTGGTCATTTTACTGAAGACTGATGAAGTGGAAGGAGACGAGGGGTTTGTGTGGATTAAAGATACTACACAAAGGCTGTGCCTGCTGTATCATAAGACAAGGTGGATAATTTATTGAATAGCCTGAGCAGTACCAGGTGTAACAACCTGCCAAGCTTCACTAAGCTGCACATGAGAATCCCACTGGGAAAGTAGTACTTCATAATCATCATGAATGTTCGTTCAAGACAAGACCATGTGATTTTCTTAATTTAGGAGGCACCTTTCCAACACTTATAAACCAAGTGTTTGTAGGGCTGCATGATTTGATCTATTGACAACACAACATTTGGGAAGAATGCAAAGAACATGGGCTTTTTAACTGAAAAAAAAAGGGATACAGTATGGAAATATTAATCAGTTCTAGTCAATAACAGCAAGAGCTGGTAAGAAGAGGTGTAATTGTAATTGAGACTGAGATAAAGACACGGGATTAGCTTGTACCAAAAACCAAACAAAAAATGGATCATTCTTAAATCTTCTTGCTCAGAATTGAATTCAGTATTACAGAATTCAATTATTATGGAAAATTTATAGATGTCTTCAGTGGTAGTGTTGCTTGTCCTGGGGCAGTTTGTCAAAAGTACCCAACAAGTTGATCTGAACAGAGCCTCGTCACAGAAGCTTTGAGCAGGGTAAAGAAACTTTCTGACCCTCCTCCCTAGGTTGGCCTACACTACGGTAAAATACTTGAACGACCTGTTAGTACTTTGGATCTATGGGTCTATGGATGATGGAAAGGCTTTTTAAAGAAGATATGAACATGAACAGAATTCCTCCAAAATGAGTATATTGCCATTGTGTGGGCTCTTAGATGAAACACTGTTTCCTTAATCACAAATTCAAGGTCCTCAGGGAATGAGTAGCAGTGAGATTTTTGTCAATGTCTTATAATATCCACAGTATATGTTCTTTATCTCTACATGGCTAAACTTGACAATCTTAAAATAAATTCAGTATGAAAGAATGTAGTTTTGAATGAGTGAATGTTGGCAGGTCTGGTTACATATTTACTTCTTTGGCAAGCCTCTGTGCTCAAAGCATCTTGCCAGGCTACACTGGAATAGGCAGGTTCACAACCATTTTCATACATTTCTCTTAGTTACTCGTTTTCTTTTTTATTGTATAGCATATTTTATAAGTACACAGAATGAAAGTGATTTTTTTTTTTTTTCAGAGGCAATGAAAAAGATATTGTGGAATACCTGCTGATCTCCTGCCAAAAATTTTGCTTTTCCTACTGAAAAATTTGAAAGCTGTCTTCTGTATCAAGACAGTAACTTAACGGCCTCTTTGCTGTCAGCTGTACTTTAGGTTTGACATTTCATTAGAAATAACATAAAATCATGAAAAAACATTGTTGGAATGCACTACTACTATATCTAGGTCAGCTTGCCAAAATTCAAGATTCAGCTGTAGTTCCTGCTACCCCCAGAACCGATTCTGCCTTACTGTTGCACAATTTCATTTCTTCTTCCAGCTTCAATGAGTGGGAGAAAAGAGATGGCTAAATAGTCAAAATTCAACCCATTTTTGCTATATTGATAGAAAAATAGACCTTTCAGTAGGAATCAAATTTGCAATTGTCTGTGCATTAGATAGAACATTAATTAGTTTGGCATATTACTTGGCTTATATTTGGGAAAACTATTGGAAGGAAGCACATTCTGTAAATGCATAGTTATAACACAGTGTGTTTCCAAATGACTAAGACGTACATGCCTAAAACATGTTGAATGTCAAATTTCATTTATTCTATGGGTTATCTCATAAATCACTTTCTAATTTTTTGCATCTAATATATTGCATTTTTCACACCCTTATAAAAGTTTAGCTACTGTTAACCTGTTTCAACACACCTCTGAATGAACATTTTCATAATAAAGAAAATGATAATTGAGAATTTGAAAGGGCCAGTACTCAGATTAAGAATGACATGAAAATGTGACTCTTTGTAAAGAAACTGTTGAATAATCCATATTAAAAAAAAAAAAAAGACCCGAAATTAATTCAGTTAGTCATAATCTTAGGTAATCAGATAGAAGGACTTGTTCCAAAGACTGTTTTTGTTATATAATTGCATTATAAAAATGCACCAGTGCAAATGTCAAGGCCTTCTAAGCAGGCACGTCTCAAAGCAAAACTTGTAAGAACATTTTTATGTGGGTAAACCAAAATGCTGTCGTTTTCTTGGAAAGTCCCATTCTTGGAAAGGCCTAACTCTGCATGAAATCACAATAAAAGTGGTTGATACAAACATGGAAAATTTTAGTACAGGTTGGAAAGTTTGATAAAACTAAAAATACAGTGGGGTACCAGCTGCGTTCGTATCATGCTTTAATTATCTTTGATTTTATAAGATACGTAGATGTGTCATCTCATATTATTCTGATATCCTTCTTTCTTGCCTGTGGCTCCAGGGGTCTGGTAGACATAGAGTATGAAATGACATCAGTTCCACTCACTCGTTTTTCATTGTCCCTTAGAAACTGAAAGTTGTTCCTGAAGAAGAATGAAGGTCAAATTGCTTAATTAAAAGAAGATTTGATTTTTTTTTTAACTAGGAATGGAGACCAAGAACAATCTGCAAGACATATTGAGCTCCAAAGAATTTCAGTTTAATCTAGTTTAGATTTAATTTAGTTTTAATTGCCCTGAATACCAAACTTATCTTAGAAGTCTAGAAAGTACTTAATTTTTCTTCTCATCTCTTCTAGCTTCCAAACATTACATTTCTCTAGCTCTCTTCCATCAAATAAATCTCACGTAAGATGTCTGTAGTTCAGGCATCTGTATTCTTCATGCTCTCGCTGAATTTATTTGTTAGGAGTCCGTGATTCTTTTTTTACGGTGAAGATGGCACAATATTTGTCACTTCAGTTGGACTGAAAAGATAAGATCAGAATTTGAACAATATATGGTTGGATCACACATGCTATTTAGGAAGAAATGTACAGTACCCCTTCTGTCTGTGCTAGTGGTTGTTTCTGTCCTTTATAGTTTATAAAATCTTCTCCTCCTCCAGCTCTGCCTGAAAACATTTTTTTATTGTAACTTTTTAAGAAAAGCATTTCAAGTATCTCTTTGTTGTGCCTTACAGCTTAATTGGCCTGAAATGCCAAGACGTTGGTTTGCGTGTCAATTGCTTCTTATTAGTGTAACAGAAAAATTCAAGTTCAGTTTCTGCAGCAACAGGAATATGTTTTTAGTTGTATTCTCTTGTCTTACGGTTCTAATATTTAAATATTTTAATATAATATGTAAATAAGTGTAAAAAGTACAAAGACTTATTTTTAACCAATGTGTTGAAGGACTGGGTGCCTGAAAATGCGTGTTGGGACTTTTTTCATATGGTTCAGCGAAATGTACTACCTTTTGCTTGCCTTCTTTCAGTGGGTGAGATTGAAAAGGATAATGCGAACCGTAAAAAACTCACACAATATCATCTATTGCAAGAGGTGATGTGACAACAGTAGTTTGCCATGGAGGGGTTTGGGTTTTTTTTGTAAGAAGAAGATAAAAGACAGACAGATGTTTGATGAAACTGTTAATGAGAAAGAATGATGCTTGGAACAGTTGATAAAACAGCTGCGAAAGGGGCATGTCCTACTGATGGATGGTTTATCTCTTTCAAGTAAGGTATATGGCGGGTAATAAATACTGGCAAACAGTAGTGATCATCTAAATAAAAGTTTTAGAAATCACCATATCTCTGCTTATCCTTAACAGAGCAATATTTGCTCGATTTTGACAGAATCTCATTATGGGTAAATACAGATCTTTCAGGGAAGATCAAGTTTATCTAATGAAAGTTTTTTGTGGGATAGAGTATTTAAATTCTGGTAGTTTTGGTAAATAAAATCCACTTATTTTCTATTGTTCCTAAAATCCAACCATGGCAACAGTCAGTTAAAATGATTGGGGAAAAAATGGATGAACTTGTGTTTTGTTTAAAACTATTGTAGGAAAGTGGAATAAAAATTATCTGCAGGAAATCATGATAAATTTGCAGGATTTTCACATGTTTTTTCTCAGATTACCTTTTTTATTTCTTTTCTTTTTTTTTTACTTGCTGATACAAATACTTCAAAAATGCAGGGATAGACACATGCTGTTGTTCTTAAAAATTCTTGAAGGAAATCAGTGACACACTTGACCAGTAGAAAACTCTGCCCCAGATTTTTCCCCTTAGGCATATAATGCAATATAAAGAGAAAATCTATGGAAAAAGCGGATGTCTGATGTTTCACCTCTGCGTTTTCTGTGCTTTTTATTTGGATATTGGGCATGTTTCACTGTTTTTGTCTGAAACTTATGGTCCAAGTTTCAGGTCATGGATGTGGTATAACTGTAGAAGTCTTCCTAGGCAACAAATGCCTAGCTTGGAAAGTAGGTTGTTTGGGAAAAGGGACAGAAGGAGAACCATTTTCATGACTCTTGCTATATTGGTCCGCCTTTGACACCACAGTCATAAATAAATGTGCTTTCCTTGGAGGATACATTTCTGTTTTGGAAAATAACAACAAAGATCCAGGGGAAAAAAAAACCAAAACCAAATTACCCTTGCGAAAATTCATTGATGGAGGTGGCAGGCAAAAACTTAGAATTGTATTAGGGCTTCTCCTGTGAGTCCAAAAGTCCTCACTCCTAGCTTCTCCCCTCATGCTTTGCTCCTGTATAGTAAGGCACGTCTCCTTACACTGGGCGTATAATCTTCTAATATCAATGTCTGCCATATGCCTATCTGTAATATCTATCAATGGGTGATGACAAAGCATGTGCGGTATTAAACTGGAGGCATTAGGGCAGATGACTTTCTTATCAATTAAAGATAGAGGGAGTTCCTTTCAACCTTCTGATTTCCCATGAAATGTCTGAGTTTGCTTCTCATTATGGAGAGTGTGCCAGGTTAGAAGGATTTTATGCGGGACTCACTATGGTAATTTTTGGTCTTAATAGAAAAATTTTTGACATAATAAGTTTGTTATTTATCAGTTACAGAAAATATCACCTGCAGGTGTCCAGGAGTTATTTCCAGAAGGAA
>NW_010415903.1:0-19839 GCF_000710305.1 Buceros rhinoceros silvestris | reverse complement strand
CTTTCCCCAAAATAGATTATGAATACAGCTAGACTTCTGCTTAGCCTCAGTAATGTTAGTCAAGAAACCGGCATGCTGATGCAACAGCATCTTGCTTAGTATTTAATGTTCTCCAGGCGACCAGCAAGTCTGCCTTGATTATACCGAGTAATGCTCCCACATGTCTCAGAAGTCATTTACATGCCGGGGTGCAAGTGAGCTGATGAAAGCATCTGCTTGTGAAATGTATGTTTCAAGAACTTTTAAAATGGATAGATCTAGAAAAGTGTGAGGATCCAGAGGAGAAAATTATTTTCCTGCTAAATCAAGGACTGCAAGATTTTTGTGGCAGATAGTAGTTCAATTTCCCAGGCAAACCAGTCTAATTTCTATGATAGCAGCAAGCAGCTTTGAAGACACAACAGGCAAGGTGTGGTTGCTTTGATTGAGAGCACACGTCTTGATGCTTCAGGCAAGAAAATGCTTGGCTGTGATTAAACTTAAGTATTAGCCCATTTTAAGAAACATGCACAGCCTGTGGGGCCACCACCCCTCTGAATTCAGCAGATCAGGCTCTGAGGGCCATGAGTGTTGCCTCTTGCCTGCATGCAGCATACGCAGCAGGAGCAGCTTCCATGCTGTGGCATGGTTCATCTCTGCTTCTAGTTGTCTTATGCTGCGAGATTTATTTCCATGCCAAAGCCACTCAGAGCCCATACAAATGGCTCACTCTTCCCTCCAGCAAAGTCACCACCTTCCTTGAAGTACCTGTGATTGTCAGCAGTCTGCTCACTTGTTTGTGGTGCATGGCTGGTCTGATGACAGCTGGCCTCTTTCAGGGTTGGCAGCAGGCTTTGGGAGCTCACACAGAGAAATTCTGCATCGTCCTGGAAATGTCTGTGCCTGCAGAGGGTCTGTGTTATGTTATCTGTGGGGCATGCTGTACCTCGCACAGCTGGAGCTGCTATTGCCTGAGAACTTTCTTGATGGGGAGAAACAACTTTCCCACTAAGAGAAGAAGAATGCAACCTCAAGGCTCTGGAGAAAGAGGCCTTCAGTGAGGAGGCCTTATACAGGACAAATAGAGCCACAGCTGGACTGGACCACTCGCATGTTGTGGCTGGGGTAAGTCGTGCAGCAGAGTGGAGCCTTTGTGAATGAAGCAGCTGAAGATTGCCCAGAAGCGCTGGGCTCAGTGGGTACTCAGGATGCTCAGGCAATCTCCACTTCTTCACCTAACTGGGGAACACCTGAGCACTCCCAGAAGGGAGAAAAAGCACAAATAGGTTCGAAGAAGAATCGGAGAAAAGGTTTTCTTACAAAAATGTGAGAGGTTATGGCATTGCTTAATTTGGCTTCTAAATTACGAACAAATGTGGCTATATAATTTTTTCTCATACTGATTCCCTGCTGAAGAGGAGCCTTTACCTCAAGGACTACTTTTGAGATTAGCCAAATTTTCCAGGGAAAACTTTCTGAAGCCAGAGGTTTTTTTTTTTTTCCCTATGGAATGAACCCCAATAATTTTGCACAACTGGAAAGCCTTCCAGTAAAACACTATAGACTGTTCACATATCCATGCCACATGTGAGCATTGCACTGAGCAGTTATCAGTGTATATGCTGCTTTGAGATTAACCAGACAGCGTGAAGTATGTGTGTGGGTCTCTTGGGTGGTGGTGGATAACTGACAATGTGCCAAGTGTTTAAAACTCTTGGAGTGAAGACTATTACTCAAATATCCCCTGCCAGATTCACTTTATCTATCGCATTGTATGATGGCTGATTTATTTGCCAAAAGAAGTATCAGTTTTATTTGTCAAAAATAGTATGTAAATCTCTGTTGGGCAGCATCAGTTTATTTGGCATGGTTTTACTAGCTTGTGTGAGTTGCTTGCTGCTTCTTTATGCTTGAAGAAAACTTCTGAGTATGACTACCGCTTCTTATTTCTTTACAATTAAATGGACAACAGCTAGTGGTTAAATAAACAGTGTCATTAAATCTACACATTTACAATAACACGAATTTAATATCAGTGATCTGGACATTACTGGTTCTTTACAAAAAGGAAATTAGCTATCAACGATCAAAATGCTATCTGAAAAATCAAAGTAAAAACAAACATTACAGCAGGCAGCTGTAATGATAGAAATAGAACAGAATATAGACTAGACCAGACTAGGCCAGGCTAGACGAGAATATTTCAGTTTGAGTGGCCTTGCAATGATCATCTAGTCCAACTGTCGGACCAATTCAGGGCTGACCAAAAGTTAAACCACTTTATTAAGGGCATTGTCCAAATGGCATTTAAACACTGACAGGTTGGGGCATTGACCACCTCTCAAGGAAGCCTGTTCCAGCATTTGACCACCCTCTTGGTAAAGAAATGCTTCGTAATGTCTAGTCTGAACCTCCCCTGGTGCAGCTTTGAACCGTTCACGTGTCCTATCACTGGACACTGGGGGAAAGAGATCAGCACCTCCCTCTCCACCTTCTCAGCTGCTACTCGTAAGACATTCCTTCCAGCCCTTTCATCAGCTTTGTTGCCCTCTTCTGAATGCCTTTCAGGATCTTCACATACCTGCTGCCTGCAATAGCTGCTGCCCAAGGGCTCTGGGATTACCCCAGGGAGTTCTCTTCCTCTTTCTGTTGTCGAAGCCCAGGATGACGAGATTTCCAGCGCAGGCATGCCATTTAGGTGGGTTGTGTCTAGATCCTCTGCCACATTGCATGGAAGCTGAGATAAGGAGGGCTGCTTCCCTCCCTGCTTGACGGCACTACTGACAGCAACATGTCTTGAAGAGTTGGTGGACTGGGAAACCCTGAGTGCAAGGGATTTGTCAAGGCCCTTACTCTGGCTGGGCAGTTGCCCAGGAGAAGTTGCTGACTGAAGTAATGTATGCTTGTATCTGTGCTAAAAATGACAGAAATCCCACAGAAGGGTGCAGTGCTGCACAGATCAGTATGTAGACTTCACATAAAATATGCAAAATTCTCCCTTCTTCTTCCAGTGAAGCAGGTCTCCTGGAAGAAGCACGCCACAGAAGCAAATGAATTTGGTGTCTAGTGCATGGCTGGGCAAAGGACAAGAGGAAGAGAGGTCATTAATAAATCAACTCTCCTTACCCTTTTTATTTACCTGTGTGAAAGACTTTGAGTCATAAAGATACTTCCCTCTCTGGCGTCTAAGCTACGAAAAGGGGGAAAAGATGCTTTCTCAGTTTTCAGGGATCATAGGACCCTTTGCAGTGGTGAAAAAGCCACTGCCATCTCCAAAAGCTTAAATCTTGTGAGAAAGAAGCAGCAACTCAGAGGACATTGCATGAGATAGCAACCTGCAGGTGTATCAACAACAGCTAACCAGAATAAAGAGCTCTCTGCCAGCAGGTAAGGCTTGTTCATGCATACCTTTGCCATTTACTCTGTGCAGGCAGATCCCACAGAAGAATGAATAGGGCCAGGCATACATTTATTTCTGACAGAAAGGTGTGTATCTTTTACATACATCTGCCATGCCAAGCTGTCTTGTTCTGCCAGTGTGTTTTTATTGTACAAGCTGATCTGAGAGGCAGATTTCCCTCTTCTTTCTTTTGCCTTCATCTAGCTCCGTCTGTAACCCTGCAGGTGTGTAAATCCATTCTTTCAAGTCTTTGACTTGTGAGAATTTCTTTTTTCTATTTACAAGAATAGAACTAATTTGCCTTTTCATTGGCAGCTTTGAAACATAGCTTATTATAAGACTGTTTTTGGCCTCTGCAGAAAGTAGCAAGAAGATTACTCTGTGAAATACACTATATCCCATCATATTGCTTATAATTTTATAATTAATGTCAAATACCAAGTTCTAAATAAAATGTTTTTTTCTTCAGTGTCATTTTTGCCTTGTTGCATAAGTGTAATAACACCAGGGAAGTTTGTGAGAACTGTCGTACTGAAATATGCTTTCTGAAGAATGTCTAGTAGAAATACTGGGAAGCTTTATGTTCACATACTTTTTTTTGTGTAGCAAGGTTTTGGGTGGCGGGCTACAGAGGTGGCTTCTCTCAGAAAGAAACATCCCCTATGTCCAACAGAGTCAATGCCAGCTGGCTCCAAGACAGATCCACTGCTGGCCAAGGCCGAGATTCAGTGCTTCACAGCACCTCATGGAGGTGCTCACTCTAATAACATCCTTAAGAAGGGGGAAATTGCTGCACAGCAGCAACTGCAGCTGAAGAGAAGGCTGTGAATATGTGAGAGAACAGCCCTGCAGACACCAGTGAGACACCAGTGAAGAAGGGGAGGGGGAGGAGGTGCTCCAGATGCTGAAGCAGAAATTCCCCTGCAGCCTTTGGTGAAGACCACAGTGAGGCAGGCTGTTGCCCTGCAGCTCATGGGGATTAACAGTGGAGCAGCCTTTGGAGGACCCACAGGCTGGAGCAGGTGGATGCCTGAAGGAGGCTACGACCCCATGAGAAGTGAACACTGGAGCAGACTCCTGGCAAGACCTGTGGACCCATGGAGAGAGGAGCCCATGCTGCAGCATGTTTGCTAGCAGGACTTGTGAACCTGTGGGGGACCCCTACTGGAGTAGTCTGTTCCCGAAGGACTGCACTTGTGGAAAAGACCCATGCTGGAGCACATTGTGAAGAACTGCAGCTCATGGGGAAGACTCACATTGGTGTCCCACGGGAGGTGCAGAGTGCGAGGAGCCCTCCCCCTGAGGAAGAATGAGTGGCAGAGGCAACATGTGATGAGCTGAGCACAACCCCCATTCCCCTTTCCCCTGTGCTGCTCAGGGGGAGGGGATGGAGAAATCAGGAGTGAAGCTGATCCTGGGAAGAAGAGGAGAGTGGGTGGTGAGAAGGGTATTTTAAGATTCGGGTTTATTTCTCATTACCCCACTCTGATTTGATTTGTAATAAATTAAATTCATTTTCCCAAGTCAAGTCTGGTTTGCCCATGATGGTAATTGGTGAGTGATCTCTCCCTGTCCTTATCTCAACCCACAAGCCTTTTGTTTTATTTTCTCTCCCCTGTCCGGCTGAGGAGGAAAAGATAGAGCAGCTTGGTGGGCATCTGGTATCCAGCCAGGGTCAACCCACCAGAATGTTTAGTGATTTCCCTGAAGGTAAACTGATACTCAGTTAGTTCACGCTCCTTGCTGGTTTGGACCATGCAGGACAGGAGTCCCACTGAAGTCACAGAAGACCAGAGAGGTGCAGTCTGTTGCAGGATTAGTTGCACTTTGTTTCCACTCTGAAATTAAATATTAAGAGTTTCCCTTAAAAGGTTATATGAAAAGGTAATATGAAGATGTGTTGATATTAGCAGGTCCTTCTAACAGACTTTCAGATCAACCATTTCCCCTGAGTTTTACATTATTCTACTGAATGCCAAGGAAAGTTTTCTTTCGCTGTGTTCTGTCATAAAAATCTCCTCTGTAGCATAAAAATGAAACGTGTATGTTCACAAAGTTATACTGTACTCTGCTTATTGTCATGACTGAAAATCTCAAAGAGGCTAGTCACCAGAAACACCTCTGTTCTGAATATTTTTTAGAGTAATAACACTCTGAAGATTTTCTCTCCAGAGCTATTTCAAAATGTCAAAAGAAAAGTTATTCTATCACTTTAGCTGTAGCAGTCACTATCTCAGATAAAATATATGGATGATTTGATTGAATGTATTTTGCATTTTTCCTTTTAATTGGAATTTCTGCTTATTCTTCGTAAGAATTATTGTGTGCCTCTCTCTGTAATTTCCAAACTAATGGGTATCAGTGTTTTGTTGGCTGGCATTATGATAATGAAAATCCTTTGAATTCTTCCTTTAACAGTAGTTGAATCACCAGAGGCATTTCCTCTGAGTGCAAAAATGGAATTACTAACCAAACTAAGTAAAGTTTAAAAAATGTAAGTAGTATTAAAAATGAATGATGTCTCACTACACAAAAATTATATCCATAAATATAATATTTTAGCTGTTCATTAAGATTCTTTTCTTCTTTACTGGTTGTTCATTCGAAGCAGCTGAGAGTAAGTATCTGTGAGATGAAACGCAGTTCAGGTTACTCTCAGCTGTTAAAAAAGAAAGATAGGTCAAATGAGAGGCAGCCGTTACCCCTCCGGAGATGACAGCCCCTGATCCTGCCCTTTGCCCCGATTAGACAGACCCAGCCGGGTTAAGTGTTGGGGAGTGATCTGGGATGTCAAAGACAAAACTGGGGAAACGCCTAAAGCGTGCTTTGTGACTGTTTTGCGTTACGCTTGTCATTTAAACAGAGGCACTGAAAGTGCAAAATGAGTGCTAAAAGTGAACTGGTGAGCTGTGATAGTGCTTGCTAACTATTTAAAATATCTAATCACAAAATAAATCAGCTGGAAAGGGGTCTCTGAAGACCATCTAGTCCAACACCCTACACAAAGCAAGACTAACTTCCAAGTTAGATGAGGTGGCTGATATGTGGGTAAACATTTATAAACATGGGTCAGGGGAGAATTAGCCTTAGCTGGGTTGAAACAGGCCTGGTCTAGAAGAAAAAAACGTTTTACAAAATGACATGATAATTTACAGCTTTTCTGATAAGAATTGCCTTTTCTTCGTGAAGCTCTGGATGCTTGTTCCACATCAACAAGACCTGGTCTTTTTGATAGCACTGTAATGCTACATCCCCTAATGAAACACATCCTCGGTTAAGTAGCTTCCTCTGGGATGGTGCCAGCATACACTGCATTCTCCGTCCTACTAACTGTCCTTCACAGTCCCCAAGCACACTGTGTCTCTGTCAATCACCCTTATTATAATTTTGAACTCCACTGCACAGAAGTCACAATGTCCCAGAAGCAGCCGCTCACGCTCTCAAAAATTGCTAATTATGGAAGTCTCCCATTTCCCATTAGGTCGCAACTACAAGTAGAAATCAAAAAAAATGAGGCTAAAATTTAAAATGGGGAAGGGATGCTGGATCCTTCCTTGGAAAAATGATGGGAGGGGATGAAAGAAAAGAGATCAGAGAATCCTGCACCACTTGAGGGGGAGGGGGGAAATGGTCTGGAGGGTCTGAGGTCGCCTGTGTGGCTGAGGACAGTGTACCAGTGGGTGGAGGTTGCTTGGACTCACTGCTGAGGTATGGGGTCTCAAGTGCGCCCCGTGTATCACATGAGAGCATGCTTTGAAACTTTTCTTATTCTGATTTCATTTAAATTAGCTGCATTTTTGGCCCAAATTTTTAGCAGTCAAAATGTTATGCAGGGATCTGGATGTCCTCAGGGCTCAGAGAAAGTATTTTGGCATCTTCACTTCAGACTATCCTGAACACAGTGTGAGCAGTTTTCTAATGTAAACAAAAGCTTAATTTTAAGGGCTGAAACTATTTCAATGACATCCTGCTAGAGACTCCTGGGCAAAAAAGGAAGTGATTTTGTGCTGCGGGCAATTCTGTGCTAACAGATTTTGTGCAGCAGTATTACAGCCTGATGCAAAAATCATGAGGACATGGTGGCAGAAGAATTTCTTTGTCATAAAGAGAAATTTAGATATCACAAAGAGAAATTTCTGTATCACAAAGTGACTCCCCTATTGACTTGGAGCTGGCAGAGCAGCTTTATCACAGGTCAGCTGTCACGGGTGTGCAGTCAGGGAGGCAAGGAGCAGCAGGGTGTGCGTCATCCCTGCTATTTTTGACTGCGGAAGTACCTGCTAGTGGCCCAGGGTGGGTAAATTTATGTTAGGACCTCCTGGAGATGGCACATGGTGTAACCACTGCATTATTTTACCTTGCATTGAGCCCCCTTCCCTTGGACTTGTATGCTGTACAGCCCCAGCTTGGGGTCCCATTGAAATCACTGAGCTGCAAGTAAAATGGTGCAACATAGGAAGGCAAAATTGCAGATGGAGGTAGGACTGTTGAGAGCAATTCTGCAGGTCAAAAAAGCAACATGGAAAGGTAAAAAATCTGAAAGGAAAACTGTAGTGAGGAGGTGGTAGGTTGGCAGGCAGCACAGAGAGGCAGGATTGACCCTTTCCCATCTGCCTGATGCTTGCCGGGCTAGCAAAGGTTCCTTGGGGATCTTATCAGGGTAGGAAGCATACAAATGTCTGGTAACTCATTAAACCCCAGCTATCTTTTGTATGTATTCACCAAGAAATGTCTGCTTGGTGGATACCGAACTAAGTTGCGTGTACCTTGCTGGCAGAACCTCTTGGAACATAGTAATAGCTGGCTGGGTAAGGTGACCCAGAGAGAGCTTGGTTGTACCCTGAAGAATGACAGGTAGGGTCCACAAATATGCATGACCCCAGATATGCTTTTGCATGTCTACAGCTCTCTCTAAAGGCTAATGTATAGGGAGATACAAGCCTGTTCTGCCTGGCAGCCACTAGATTTGTTCAGCCTCAGAGGAAAGACTGATGACATTTTTCTAAAGTGGGCACATGCCTCCTTCATGCCACCGGAGAACTGTTTCCAAAGCAGGGCTGGGCTTATAAGGCTCAAGTAAGAACTGAGATGCTCTTAAAGCTGAGGGGAAAAAGCATAAAAAATGGAGCAAGTACATTCCTTCATCTTCTAGTAGTTCCATGTTTAGATGCTACAGTTTTTTCCCTTCTTAACCATTGCTTTTAACGCTGATGTACATTTTAAAAAGAAGACTCAAAAACTTGACAGTTTTATCCTTCCAAAATGTGTTTTGAGTAGTTACCAAATTTTACTTTATTTTGACTTCATTACAGTCCTTAGCAGTGTGTTCTATGTTTTAATTGCATGTTGTATGAAAAGTGGGTTGTTGAAATCATCTCCTTACTAACTTCACTGGAAACTTTCACTGAGACGTGATGCAAAATCTTTCCATCTTCACCTCCCTGAAACCATTCATGATGTTAGAAACTTCCAGTGTAATCCTCCTAACATATGCCTTAACTTTATATTTTTCCAAGAAATAGTAAAAATACCTTTAAAATTATTATGTTTGTTTAATGTTCTACTTTCTAAAGAGGGAAGAAAGGACTGCATCCATGATTGAGGTTCTTTCTTTCTCTGGTGATCCATCTGTAGTTCAGTATGATAACTACTCATAAGGGACTAAAATAGTGTGCTTCAAGAAAAGGACACCCATTTCAAGTCAGGTACAGATACATGCAGCAGGATTGTTGGGCAGGATATTTTATTGTAAAAACCACCCTTTTTATTTACAACCTGGAGCCTTTCAAAATTGATCCTAAATGTCACTGGTCATGAAAAACTTGAGTGATAAATAGAAGTGCATGATTTCTAGCTGTATACAAATTGTTGTGAAGTGTATCTGAAGAATATTTACATAGATACGTAGTGTTCTCCATACCGACAAAAGATGCAGCATTTACAATAGGTGATAGCACTCAGCAATGTGCATTATTCAAGGTACCTCCTTGAAAATACATCAGCTACCTATACAAGTTTCAGAAAACTAAGTCTTCCAGTTCTTAATGCTGACGGAAAAATAAGTGAAAAAAAAGTTCCTTTCTGAGTAGGAATCAAAGTGTTTTCTTATATATTATCAGTGCTTTATGGAAGGCTTAAATAAAAATTCAATGTTGGTCCCATAGCTTGTAGCTGTAGACACCTAAGAATTGCTGACTAAGAACTGTCTCTGTTGACAGAATGATTCTTCTTTAGTGACCAGCAGAGAAAATGTCTTTCACTTTCTCTATTGATACTACATAAAGGTTAACTAGAAGTTTATGTTCCACTCCCACCTAGTGGCAAAAGGACCATGCACGGTATAATCTTCGGGGTTTTTTTTAGGACTAAGGGAATTTGTGTTGCCCTTCCTAGAAATGACTGCAGTCGTTGCAGAAAGTGGTTTTACTGCAGCTTTGCTTGTGGCAGAGATCAGCTCTGAGTTGCTTGAAAGTGACATAGAAACAACTTCTGAATTAAAGTAAACCTACTTGAGTCAGGAAAGAAACCCCATAAACCAAACATGATTCTGTACTTGTAACTAGACAGTTTTTCTACAAACAAAAATTAAGACAAATTTAGGACAGGGTTTTATGACTTAGCTTTATTTTTCACTTTCAATGTATATAGTTAATAATAGGATGACACTCTAAGATGACAGGTCATGTACATAAAAAAAAAAAGTGAGTAGCAATTTGTTTGGCTTTAAAATAGTCCACACAGAGTGTGTCCTACCAGCAACACTTTGAAGGACCCCGAGCTGGCTGGAGCTGCCAGCAGCTGCTTAGGTCCTTGATTGGCAGTTAAATCAAGCTCAGACAGTGGTCTGGGGACAGGGTTTACCAAATAACTTGGGACCAAATTCAGCCACTGGGGCTTGGACAGTCCTGACGACACCGTGGTTGATGCCTCAACATAGGAATCTATAATCTTGCCATTTGCCTGTACAATTGGCATAGACTAGTGCTGCAGAGCCAGTTTTCCGTAAAGATGATTAAAGATTGTGGTCACAAAGCAAATCTACTGGAGCTGTTTTTCTAGAAATAGACTGACGCAACTCTGAGACTAGAATTAAGATGTATAAAGGTATTTTAATTATCTTGTTTGATTAGCTACATTATCTTGGAAGCACCATAGAATTATATGGTTGGGGGAGACTCCAGGAGGTTGTGTAGTCAATTCCTGTGCCAAAGTCAGTACCTCCTCTATCAGCACCATTCCTTGACAAACAGTAATACAACCTAGTCTTTAATGTTTCAAAGGTTGGATCTTCCACGTTCCTGCTACAGCTTACTCCATGCTTGATGTTAGAATTTTTTCTAATATCCAATCTGATTCTTCTTTGTTGAAGCCTATTCATTTCTGTATTTCCTGTAGACAGTCCTGTTCCCAGTTTGGGAAGAAGACAGTGGAGGTGGTTTTCTCTCCAGGCTGAACAACCTCTGTTCATTCAGTCTTTCCTCATGTTTTCTAGAACATGTTTTCTACATCTCTGGTCATTCTGATTGCTGTCCTCCAGACTTTCTCAGAATTAACCAGTGTGGGTAGGCCAGATGGGTCATTGAATATTTTCATAGGTCCTACTCCTGGTGTTACAAGCCAGGAGGATATATATATATTTTGGCAACAACATAACATCATTTACCTCTGTTCTGCTTATGATCCACTGAAATGCCAGATCTTTCTGTGCAGACCTGCTATCTACTCCAGTCATGCAACTCATTATTCCTGCTTAGGTGTAGACTTTTGTATTTTTCTTTGCTGAATCCTATGCTGTTTTAGAAAAAAGTTTCTTCATTTTTACAATTACTTTGAATTTTAACCCTGTTCTAAAACTTATTTGCAGCTTCTTTTTTTTTTTTTCATAATTTGCAGGTTTGATAGGAATGTCCATCATGCAGTAATAGTGCTATGTCTAAGACAGCCCTACAGACACACATTTTCATTCAGTTTCACCATGGGTCTGTGGTAGTTTATTTTTTAATAGTTTTCCAACTACTTCTGCTTTTCTCCTACAGTAATTTCATCTGTAGTTTACTTATGAGAATTCCCTTTCCAAGTCCAGCTACATGATATTTCTCCCCTAGCCACAGAAGGAAACTATTTAAAATTAATGTTTGTCCTTGGCAAATCCACATTGACTGTTACTTACCTCCCTGTCTTAAACGTGCCTGAAGAGGCTGGGTTGTTTGTTTCAGTGGTCTGGGGCAACTGAAGACGTCTAGCTATCCTTCTGTATTTACTCTAGGTTTTATCTCCTTTTAAAGCTAAGTGCCACAGCCTCCCTTTCAAATTTCACAGTAACTCACCTGTCCTCCAAGTGTGCTCAAAGATTTCTAATGTCAGTTTGTGTAATCCACTAGGATAGTATTGAAGAGGCCTGACTGACTTGAAAACAACATGTTTCTTGTTTAAATGCTTTCTAACCTGTCTTTAAGCAGTGATTTGTCACTCTTTTTGGTTCGTTAGCTAATTGATTTCTGTGTCTGTGTGAAGACAAATACAGAAAGGCATTTGGTCTTTCCTGGTGTCATCTGCCAATAGATTGTCTTTCCAATCAAGCAACAGATTGACATTTTTCTTGGTCATCTTCTTGCTACTTGATACCACTACAGATTGATTTCTTGTTAACTTTGAAATCCCTCACCTGCTTGCAACTACTCTTTTTTTTTTTTTTTTCTTTTTCTTTTCCCCTGGACATTTCTGATTTTCCCCCTAATTGCTTATACTATTATTTGATATATACCCTAATCAATCTGACCTAGTTTCCATGGCCGTATGCTTATTTCCTGCATTGGAAAAAACATAAGATAGATAAACTGATTTCTCACTGCAGCTCCTGTCCTCCTTGTGCACAGGGAAAACTGTCACTTGCCAGCTAGCATCTATACCCTGACAAGGTTTCCAAGAGCCCTTTTTCTCTTTAGATTTGAGACTTGTGAGATTGAATTCTCTGTGTTTATTGAAGTCTGACTTCCTGAAATTCCTGTTTTATTACCCTCTTCTGCCTCTTCCCTTTTTAAGGAATGTGAGTGTTACCTTTACACAAATAGTCTTCCATTCTCACTTTCTACCTCTGCTAAGGATAAAATCTACAAAAGCCCTCTCTAGCTGCTTCTTGTACTCTCTTAAAAATTGTAGCATCTGTGTTCTGTGGCTGAGCTCTTTTTCCAAAAATTTTGGGTTAATTGAACACCTTCACTAAATGAATAGTTTCTTGAATAGTTGCAAGCAATCCTCACTTGCATTGGCCTCATCTACTTTGGTGGCCAAGAGTCACCTAACTTCTGATGCTAGCAGACACATTCTTCCTCCCATCTGTTTTTGCCAAAGTTTATTAAAATGCCTTTCTCCCTTAGTGGTTTCACGTATGAGCACCACTGATATACATAGAAATGCTTATTCTGTTTTTTCCAGAACAAACTACACATCTGTTATACTAACATCTGAGTTCTTCCATAAATTTAATCATGGATGATAATATTGGCATCACCCATAACAGGGGATAATTACAGTGATATAAAGGTTCCTTTAACTGATATGATTTATTTTCCTTCCCTTGTGGGAAGCATTTTGTAGTGGTGGGACCATTCCATGCTAGTGAGGCTGAATCACTCTTAAGTTTGTGGTTGTGACTAAAGGTATGTGAAGCTGGTGTATTTATGAGGCCTACTTCCTTCATATGTTTTTAAAGCATCAAAAGATGCCACAGAGTACACAGGCACTGATTGTAATTCATTTTATCCAGCTTATGTTCCCAATGTATACTTCATCAAGGCATTACAATACAGATAGAACCATTCAAATGATCAACATCCTTGAAGATAGGATACTCACCTTTTAAAATTATATTCCATTCCTTTTCAAAAATGTTGCTCTGGAGTTTTACTTTGAAGTGTTTGGTTAGTGAGGTGAGAGGGAAACATACGGTTTGACAGATGGATAGTAATTCTTAGCTTTCCTGAAATTAAAATCTTCTGTTTTCTCAGATGATTCTTTGTATTATCCAGAATATTTGAACATTAAGTTCAATTCAGATAAAGGCTCTCAAAAAACCACAAAGAATTTCCAAATCCTTATTTGGGTATGCAGATAGATGTGGACTCCATGCAATTGAGGAGGACATCTAAGTTTTGGCTTGAAGGCATTTGCTTTCTAGTATTTTAATGGGCAAGCTGTTCAGTAAACAGAAGGGAGTTCTATAATTCCTCAAGAAGTCTTTGGAGGGATTTAAGCCCTGTATGTTGTGTTTAAAAATGTTTCCATCATGCAGATGTGTAGTGATGTTCCTGCTCTTTAGATTATTGAAAATATGAAAGCCAGCTATTCAATGCTTAAAATGCTGTCGCTTTCCAGAGAGTATTCCTCGTATGAAGTTTTGTGCTTCTTGGCATTGTGCCTATCTACAGTGAATATTGATATCACACATAATGGATTATAGTCTACTTCATTAAGAGAAGAAGAAAAAGCAGGTGAATTTTTGAGTCCAAATATCCGTTTTTCTGCAACTAGCCCAAGAAATGGAGAAATAAAAAACAACACAAAAAAGAAGACCAGAAAAACTTTCTCCGAAATATTGACTATGTTGTGTCAGTAGGACTGTCTGCACTTGTGCATTGACTGAAATTATCAGTAAGATGAAACAAAAAGCCAAGCTGCTACAGCGAAATGAGATTTCAGAAGTTACTAGTACTCCTCTAGAAATTTACTTCATGCAGCAGAACCTTTGTGGGCAAACCATTTTTCTACATCCTTACCTAAGCTTGAGTATCTGACCTAGGCTGCAGGTTTTATGTGAAAGGTCTTCCATACCATGGGTTCCCATGTTTCAGAGCCATAACATATTTTCCAGTTTGAGATTTGCTTTCATTACACTTACTAGTGGATCTTGGGATGTCATCTTCAGCTTGTTTTGGATCTGAGATCTGCTGAGCACCATCATTCTTCTGCACTGTGGGAGCAGAGCACCTTGTCTTTGGGCAGAAGGGCACATTGTGTTGTGGAAGCCTCCAAACCTTCACCTGATGTCCTGGGAAGAGGAACCAAAAGTTATTTTCTTTTTATCTGAAACTTCTCTTTTAGCAAAAGGGCAAGAATTTATCTGCCAGTGAAGAGGTGTGGCAACTAGCTGTGATACAGGGCACTCGACCCACTGCCGTCGAGGTCCATTTACGCACTTTTCTAATATAGAAGATGCAAAATGGCCTTTTATTGCGCAGTGCAGAAGGTTATAAAGTCCCTAGAGAAGCCTCGCCCTTCGTGGGCGGTTCCTACCTTCCCGTCACAGCCTGTGATCTTCCGAGCGCCTATACTGCCACCCAGTGTACCACAACAGTGTACCACAACAAAGAGGTACCATAGTTCATCCTGAAATGGAAACCAGCATCAACACATGTCCTTCACAGTTTCACGTATCTGCTTTAAGAACTGTTGTTTCTAAAACAGCATGTAAGTGAATGCATTACGTGAATTCTATTATGCGATCTTTATGGTATGGAGCAGGAAGAACATTAAATAATGAAAAGCAGGGTGAAATATGTTCTGTGAGTACACTGGAGATATGTCTTGGTTTGAAAACAGCTTGGGAGGTCTATCAGCATTTCTAGAAGAAATAAATATTTTTGGTTTTTGATATTTAAATGAAATAATTTGTTTTGCCAGTTCCCCATGTGGTATTAATTATGTGAGATTTTTAAAGCCATAATTTCAGTCAGAAATGATACTGAGGTCTTGAAAAAAATCATGTCCTCATGATGTTTCCATATGAAAGGAAATGACACAGAATCCCTGTCACAGGGATTTGTGTGTTCTGAATGCAGAAGGATTTTAGGGTGGATAAAACAACTTACTTTTCTGTAAAACATTTGAATTTAAGATTCAGAAATAAAACAAAACTTTTTATTTGTTTTTAATGAAGGTTGAGGAAGAAAGCCTGACTTCCAGAGGCAAATTAAGATGGGCAGTAGTTAGGTCCTACTCAGCCCCTCACAAATAGAAACTGCAGCGGTTCATTTTGGATGCCAATTGAGAGACATTTAAATCAGACTTTTTCAGATATTTCTAGTTCTCCGTAATACTAATAGAATTTCTGTAATTTCTAGCTTTGGTCAGTATTGAAATGAAAATAGAGGACCCCACAATAATAAACGCCGTAAGAAAAAACATCTTCAGTTGACACTCTGTAGTTACTCTGCTTAGGCATAAGGCTCACTGGGTGTTAGGTAGACTATTGGACCTTGAGGATGCAAAAGAAATCCTTTCTTGTCTTTGCCTTCACATCAGTCAAATACAGCTTGACCAGAAAGAAGAAAATGAACCATTTCCTTCAGAAGAATACGTACTTTGTTTTTTCCATTGAGTCATTTGGGATGAGTGTACATTGTGTTGCAGAGGTGCCTGGACTTGCAATGGCTGACCCAGCTCCAGACTTGCTAGTGGGTGACATTTGCTGAAGCCAGCAGAAGGTAGCACTCAGCACACTGCAAGTGAGATCCTGACCCCAGAATGAGAAACTCTAGTGCATTTATTCTGTTAGCCGCATGTTGAATAAAGGCCTCTTGTCTGAGGGGATTGTCCGAGAAATACAGAGGAATCAAAATCACTGTGAACTTGGCTCTGACGAGGCCCATTATTTCTATGCAACTGGATTCATGGATATGGCTGTAGTAGTAGTTTGTATAGTACTTTTGTTGTTTTTAATTATTAATGTTACGAACAAAAATTCAGACACTCTAGTGAGATGAGGATGCAAAATATGATGCAAAGGTCGCAGCTGTTTAAGGGTCAGTAAGCAAAAGCCATGGTGCAACATGGAGAATCGTTACTTAGCATCAATGAAATTATTTTTTGAAGTGGAATATGAAACAGTTATACAGAGGATGGTAAATGGCTGTATTTAAAAATGCGTACAAAATTTGCTGTTCGTATAAAGCCATCTTGGATACGGAGGGGAACTAGAATAGCCAATGTCTTATGAGTTCCAAAACATGAATTCCCCAATTGCTTCCCAAGTAGCAGGGGAAATCTGGTTTAGTGGAACAGTACAGGGCATTTACAAAATAAACAGAAATTCATATTACAGGTTCCTGTAAGCTGTGAGTGCATCAGCTGGAAAAGAGAGAACTGTACAAAAGCTTTCTGTATTAGCTGGTTGCAGGTTGTGTATGAGGGTGGTGGGAAAATTGGGAGATGACAAAGATCAAAATGTGATCTTGGAGCCTGACAAGCAAAGTATTTTCAGTATTGATGTAGTGTGTGCCAGTTAGGATATTCCTGTGGCACCTCTGCACTCCTGTGCAATTCTGGTTACCTGTGTTCAGGATAGTTTTGAATGACCCACATTCTATAAAGGTGAGTGGAAACTGCTGTTTGGACCATTATCTCCTGTTTCATAAGAAGAAATTGAGAAAGCTTTGCTTGCTTAGTCTGCCTAATCAGCCTGAGAGAGAATAGGAGCAAAACTGGTTTGAAAAATTGTGTTTGGAGAGTATTGCTCTTGTTACATTGCCAGCGGGAAGGGGCAGTGCTGAGGATCCAGCAGCATCTGTCCTTGGTGCGTTTTGACTGTGTCCTTGTAATAATGACTTGGGTGAGGAAATAGGATGTGCTTATTACATTTGCCAATGACTGAAAGCTGAGAGAAATTGCCATGGTGGTGATTGGAGGAGTAATTTGAAAACCAGGCAACCCATGGAGGTGTTGGTTTATTTCCCATATCTGTATCTGCCCTGCATGCTATGTGAGCATGTCCTTCCCCTTGTCCCCTCTGCCCTCCCTGTAAGGTGCCAGTTCCCCTCACCACATATTATTTCCTAGCTCTACTCCACAGAGGGGATGGTTGTTCCTCCTGTTACCCAGCTCTGAGCTGGGCGAGGGGAAGCAGGAGACAGGGCTAGCCCTGAGCTAGCCCAGGTGGAGGGGCCAGCTGGCAGGCCAGGCAAAATAACTGCCCAGTGAGCTGGGCACACCGCAGCCTGGTCGCCTGCAGGGGATGTAATTTCCATCTTTTCCCTCTATGTGCTCATTGATTTTCACACAACTTGAAAGAACTTAATACCTTTACAGATTTTCAACTAAACCAGATAGATAGGCAAATGAGTTCAAGAAAATGGAAGGAAATAAGAAAAAGTGTCAGGTAAACAGGTAAAGCAGCTGCCTAAATGCAGATGTTCTGTTTTCTCGGGAATCAGGTGAAAAATGATGCATTTCAATTTGCAGTAACTTTCAAAGTGAGATAGGGAATAATTGCCATATAGCAGCTCTTTAGAAAATGAGATGGGAGCTAAAGTGGATCCCAACATGATCACGATTCAAAAATTCAGACATCGTATTAGAATATAGCTGAAAAGGAATAGAGTATTTCAAACTTCTCAGCATGGTAAGGATTTGATTCTGGTCCTGCATCCGTTCTTGGACACCGCAGCTCATAGCGATGTGAGCCAACTGGAAACAGTCCAGAAGGGCTAGATGTCTCAAAAGTGTGATTTAGGAGAAAAGATTGAAATAATTTGTATGAATTACTCTATAAAAGAGGGAAACATGCTAACAGTGTTCAAAGGCTGCTTGTAAAAAGAGTTCCATGCAGGTTTCCGTGTCTGTAGTGGGTGAGATAAGAAGAAATGGACCTAATTTTGCAGGAAGGGAAGACGCAAATTAGACATTAAGAAAAAGTGTCTCCAAATAGAGTCTGAAATATGATGCCTAAATATTCTTTGTGTCCACCATTACTGAAGGCTTCGAGTTGCTAATAAGACTATTATTTTTTAGGAATAGTATAGTTGTATACTGATGATCCCACCTTGGGGCAGGGATATGGCTTATACGGCTTCTTTAATTCCTTCCAGCTTTAATATTCCAAGACTCCATGTTTGATCTCTGTGAATGCATAGGAAAGAAGAACTACTTACATTAAGTTACTATATTGAGAAAAAGCCTGTGATTTTGGCAGTTTGTCAGTTTTTCTGGGAATTAGAAGAAAGCTTCTGACCAACCAGGGAGTTTTCCATACAAGATGCAAATCTAACTGGCTCCAGGAAGTAATATGATCAGTTTAGGAAGGTATGCCACATGTTTCTTCTGATTTCAAGTGTCTTGGCTCAGCGATATAGAAGTCTGGTAATCTTAACGTGTGCATGATCTTTGCTTCCTAAAAGAAGGCTTGAAGCCCACAGGAGTCCTGCTATGGCATTCAGGTTGTGAATAAGGCAAATGAATCTTCCTCACAGTGGTGTGCAAATTCACTTCTCCTTTTAATGTGCTTCTTGGTACATTCCTTTCCAAAGCTATATTGTGTCAGCTTTTGCCCTCTTCTGATGTTCCAGTTCAATATCTAGGATTTTATAATCATTGCAATGACAGTGAAGCATCATGAACACTGGATGGTGGCATTGCAGAATGAATCAGGCATGCAAAACAAGCAGCTTCTATTTATACACTCAGATATCCCAGTAATCAAGAAAAAGATTTGCAGAGTAAAATGTGTTGTAAAATACTTTATATATAATTTGCTTTTGGAAGAAGAGCTGTAACTACCATGTAAGCTTGCCTAGTATTTCAGATTTTCTCTTAAGTAAAAAGATGAATGATTCTGGGGGGGAAAAAAAAGGCAGTATAATTTATGCTGTTTGTTCTCACAGAATAATCCTTGATTACTTAGCTTTAAGAATACAGTCTATGGAAGAAAGAGCATAGACGAGACAGAGGTTTTATAAAAGAGTTAATCCTGCAGGCAGAAAAGGCAGAAATATATTTGCTGCAGGTTTCTTTCATTTTCTTTTGGTTTATTGCAGTTGTTGTTTTACTTAAGCTCTGCAATGGTGAGAAGCAATACAAGTTCCTAGATGTTCATATGGGATACTCATCCTCTGTGACCTCATCTCAGCCTAGGAGGTGCCAAGATACCTGCAAATTAGAGGCAGTTAATATGTGTGGCTGTTCTTTCAAAGAGTCTCTCTGATATGATAAAATGTTTTCTACTGGATTTGCTGGAAAAAAATGTGTAAGAGTCCATAACTGTGGAACCAGGGTCAAAGTTGGCAACAGCTGCCAGATTTTTCTTTATATCGTCCATTTTCACAGAATCACAGAATCCTCTGGTTGAAAGAGACCTTGAAGATCATAGAGTCCAACCATTCACCCTGCACTGCCAGGGTCCCTAAACCATATCCCCTCAGCACCAAATCCACACGTCTTTTAAACACTTCCAGAGATGGCGATTCCACCACCGCCCTGAGCAGCCTGTTCCAATGCTTAATGACCCTCTGTGTAAAGAAATTTTTCCTGATAGCCAACCTAAATTTCCCCTGTCGCAACTTAAGGCCACTTCCTCTCATCCTGTAATTCATAACATGGGAGAAGAAACTTTTTCCTGATAGCCAACCTAAATTTCCCCTGTCGCAACTTAAGGCCACTTCCTCTCATCCTGTAATTCATAACATGGGAGA
>NW_010415902.1:506-1589 GCF_000710305.1 Buceros rhinoceros silvestris | reverse complement strand
TATAGACAGTGAAAAACAGGTTACTTCAGACCTGTGAGGTTCCAATATTGTGCAATTCTTGGAGATTTTAGAAAAAGTCAGTATGCATTTAACTGCTCAGGAGCAACAGAAAATTTATATAATTTAATTTTTAAGTCTTGAAGACAATTCATGTGGATAAATTCTCAAATGGTACCTATCTGTGAGGGTAAAAATGCACTGTAATGCACAGGGTTTAACGTTATGAAAGGAGGGCTGTAGTCTAGTTTCAACACACTTCCGTTTTGCCAAGGTCAAAGTCTTAGGAGCAAAAGCGTTATTTACTTCACACGACACTTACAAGAAATTTATTGCCACAGGATGTAGAAACTCCCAGCTTGTTCAGCTCGTACCAGCCTAACTGGCCCACGCTCCTGTCTCCCCTGCCCCCAGACTGGAGCTACAGGTGCACAAACACCGTCACAGCATCCAGCTCTGCCAAAACACACCCTCTGCGTCTCCTGAACACACCAGCAGAGACAGGGCTGCACAGCCTGGCTTCCTGCCGAGGTCAGGAACCGTGGCAGCACCTTCCTAAGGGTCTTCCTGTCCCCACAGTTCCTACCGACACTGAGCTGAGCCATCCAGGCAGTGACACAGACGGGCCTCTGTCCCGCAGCCCGACTGGGGCCAAGGCGCCACGAGCCACCCACCCTGGTGACACTGGCCAACACCGTACGTTCCACTGGCAGAGCGGAGACTTCTGAACCGAGGCCACTTCCAGCTTGCTCATGGCATGACCAATCTTCAGGGCCTAGAGCAGAGGAGGCCAAACCAGTTCAACTGTCCTGGTCCTCACTCAACTGTCCCTGCCGCTGCGTAGCGCTGCGAGACACTACAAATCTAATCAATGTGGTGTCGTTCATTGTTTGGATGCAGCAGGGGCCTCTTAAATTATGACTGGGAGAACCTGTCGGAATCAAGTCATCAACACGTCCCTCACCAAGCTCTCCACCCCGCCTCACGCTGAGAACATCTACAGCAGTTTTCCTGCTCCCTGGTATCTCTACGAGATGGGCCTCAGCTCCAGGTGAAGCGGCAATTCTAACATGTCAGTCAACTGCA
>NW_010415902.1:0-352 GCF_000710305.1 Buceros rhinoceros silvestris | reverse complement strand
GTCAGTCAACCCCAAACACTTCCACTGCTGCTGGAGCAGAACCTCCTAGTGAACTGCTCAGAGACTGGCTGAAAACAACTGGCTCTGTTCAACCGGAACATCTCTGCTGGATCACTGATTCCACCTGCTCCAAAAAGCAGCTCCCGCCATGGTCAGTCACTGCAACAGTCACAGCACGGCCCGGAGAGGACAGCAGGGAACACCGGGCTGGCTCTTCCCTTCACAGTGAAGATCTTTCCCACTCCAGGACCCTAACCCAGCCTTCCCCCGCCCTTCCAGCAGCACTCGCCTCCCTCCTGACCTGGGAAGGAACAGTCTCTCCGCAGATGTCGGCGTGGCCCCCGTCACTCAG
>NW_010415901.1:25232-29555 GCF_000710305.1 Buceros rhinoceros silvestris | reverse complement strand
AACACTGAGGCAATGAGACTGACCGGCACACGGACGAGACTCGGAACAGCCCGGACATCAGTTGACCACGACATGCGCTTAAGGCCTCTGACACTACTGAAGCAGCACTGTTTGTCTCGACAGCAGGAGCACACCAGTTCTGTTACAGAGACGCGCAGGAAAGCACAAAACCAGCTACAGCACATTGTGTACGTGCCCCGTTAGTACGGGATTAGGTGCAATCGATAGGGAAGTAAAACACGAGAGCAGACAGCCTGCCTGCTCTGCCTGTCCACCGCTCAACAGCCACCCAGCAAGGTTGAAGCTGGGGCCCCGGCGCCCGCCGGGGCAGACATCAGGGGTGGCTGCTGAGTCCTTGCTATGGCTTTTACTGCTGCGGATGCACCGGGGCGGCGGGAAACACGAATAGAAACATTTGTGACATGTACCGAGCTAAATGGAGAAACTCACAGTTATTTTGTCATTGTTAGAGTGCAGGACCATGGGAGGCATCTGCTTTTCCTGAAGGAAGATGCTTCCTTCTCCTTTTCAGCAGAAAAGGTCTCTCTGTGAAATGCACCGTGAATTCTGCACGTGTGGCATCCCAGCCCTTCCCTCAGCTCGCCTCTCAAGCTCTCCTGCCCCACCCGCTGCCCGGGACCAGCTTACCTCGGGACTGGAGAGCAAGGCTCTGGCTTTTCTCATCTGTGCATCACTGCTCGTAATGAAACTTAGCGTCTGGAGCTGAGCCATCCCCTGCCTGACTCCCGGCTGATCCCAAGCGGTCTGCTGCAGGTGGCTGCTCCCTGCGCCGCGGAGCCTGGGTCAGCAGGGCGGGCAATGGTCAGTCGGGGCGCACGCTGAGCGGGGCGAGACGCTGCCGGCTTCACCTCACCATCGCGCTCACGCTAACAGGTTCGCTTTGAAGTTACACTGGGGCACCACCCATATACGTATATATGTTTGTGTGTGTGTGTGTGTGTGCGTGGTGATATAGCTGGTGCCTTCTCAGCCCGGCTTGTCTCCATCCCTCACCAGCGCAGAGGCTCAGTGCCCCTGAACCAGGGACAAGGATGGCGTTTGTCACCTTCAGAGCTTTAACGTGCCTGAGTTCCCTTCTCAGAGCGCTGCTGCGCTCAGCGCCTGCCGGATCGGAGCGTTCGGGCAGCACAGCCCGAAGGCTGCGGGGGTCTCAGCGGGCTGAAGCCTGCTGCCCGGCGCACGGGTGACATTGCTCACACCAGCAGAACTGCGCGCTGGGCTACAGCAGCGAGGCGGCCGTTTGCCGGGCAGTATTTTAAAGAGCTGCTTCAGAGCTGCTGCAGGGAGATGCGAGTCCTCTCCTTGGGGATGGTGGGAGGGTATGGCTCCTTCTCCAAACTGCAAGCCCTCGGGAGCCAAACCTGCACTTCGCCGGTTTTACAGACTCGGGATGATTTTCCTTGGCACAGTAATGCCATGATTATAAACTCTGGTTCTTCCAGCCTAAGCTGGAAAAGGCAGCGTGTGCGATCCCAAAGCACGGGGTGACTTTGGGCGTTGCTTGTGATTTCATGGTTTGTTTCACAGCTGTTTTGCAGTTTCCCTGTAGGCAGCTAATGGCTAAATTCACATCTCCGTGTAATTCCGTGATGCTGCAGCAGAACCCACAGCTCAGCTGTGACTTCAGCTGATCCCCCCGGGCATCTCCACCCGCATATAAGAGTTACGCGTTTATCCCTCTAATACTTGCAGCCAGGAACATTGCGGACATAAAATGGAATCTTTTTAAATACAATCTCAACATGCCAAAAATAGATTCTTTCATCAAGTCTCTGCCCTGCAATACCCATCTCTGGTTTACAATGTGTGTGTATACATATATATATATATAGCTAGGAACATGAAAATACCATATATAAATATTTACTTTAAATCCCTATATCTAAGTACATATGACACCATCGGAGGAGCAGTCGCTAGGTACCAGGAGGTCCACGCGCTCCAGGGTTTCTCTTTAAGCTGTGGAGATGAATTGCTCAGTACATTTAAGCAGGACAGCACGGGCTATTTCTACCACCTGCAGACCGCTCGCCCCCCGCCCAGCTCTATACGTCCTTCTCACGGTACGCACTGTATTTAGTTTTACAGAGCAAATATTTTTGCAGCGCAAGGGCAATATGTTACAGAGCGGAATGAAACCAGCAGACAAAAGTAAACTCAACTGAAGTCTGCAGTGCCAAAAGGCATCTAATTGCTCCACGGTGCTTATCGTTGCTCTGCACGTTAGAAACGACAGTCCCAGGCTTGTGAAAATCAAGCTTTAGACTGGTCCTTTTTGCCAGTGTGTCACTGTCAGTACCAAGGTGTAAGAGCCTCCGGTTCAGCTACTGTTTAGCCCTCCTCTCCCTAACACTACAAAAATAAATCTCGGGCACAGTCTCGGAAGAGGCTTCTCTCCGCTGTCTCACACAGCACAGCAGCCCGCTTACCCCGCGAGGCTGCCCACCACAGCGCATGGCTGCCAGATCAAGGTTTTATGGACCACCTCTCCGTCCACACACCCCTACCCTGAGAATTCTCTAAAAATTCTCTGTTCCCACGGTCTCGCCCGGAACTGAAATAGCTTTCACGAACAGAAATTGGCCAATCTATAGCAACGGCATTGGCTATTAGCAATTTTCTCATGTGGATAATAAAGTGCTCTTGTTTTAATCAGTTACTAGTTACCAGGGAACTCAGAGGAGACGGTACAAACTTTCTCTTCCTCCTCCCACTGCAGCTCGTCCCCAGGAGTTAAACATGAGATTCATCTAGGTCAACGTCGGTCTCCCCAAGCTCCACGTGCGTGAAGGTGAAGTGAGTGGTCAGCAAGGGGTTCTCCATCCCGTTGTCCTCGCTGATGTGAAGGACGGTGTCCCCGTGCTGCAGTAGGCTGGTGGTCTCGAGGCCAGCGTAGTCCTCGGTGTCGGAGAGCTGGGTGGGTGGCGTGCTTTGGGCCGTTGTGGGCCGGGACTCCAGGCCCTCCTCTTTTTCCTTTTCCTCTGCAGGAAGTGACTCGCTCTGCAAGTGAGGAGAGCCAGTGGTCAGGCTCAGAGAAAGGAGGAGAGAGAGGGGGAAAAAGGCAAGGGCACAGCTATAACAATTTTCTCATTCAGAAACACTTTTTTTTGCTGTGGAATCAGATTTGTAGCAATGATCAGAAAGGTTATCAGATTTCAGTTGCTAATGCCTCCTCATTTCATTCTTTTTAGTGTTTGCGTAGGATGGGAGTCCTTCGTTCGTTCATGGCAAAGGACAAAACCTCCCAAAGACACTAGATATCTGGGCGTATAAAGTGATCTCCGCATCACTGACGCCTTGAAGGGATGACTGTGATTGTCCCTGCACTGTCTTCAGGCAGCGACCAACACAGAAAAATGCAGGACGAGCAATTTCTTTTGAAATGTGATGCTTTTGTTCCAACAGTCCTGAGGTTTTGAAGGAATTCTTCCTTAAGGACGTCCTTCTCGGAGAGCAGGCTCTAGAAACCTGCTGATGAAACCTGGTGCTGGCGAGCACGTCCGGGAGGAGGACCGTATGCAACGGGAGATGGGCAGGGAGGAGGCTGGAAATATATTTGCAAATTAGGAATGACTGCGTAAATCGAGAAGCGGGTGGTTCACCGAAGTAGGGGGTTGGACAGCAAACTCAGCCTGAGGAATAGACACCCAGGAGAGCTTCTGCCTTCGCTCCCTGCCAGCTCTCCTTCTAAGTCTGTAGTGGGTCAGGCACTGCCCAGTAAGTTTGCCCTGCAACTTTGATAAAGCAGCAGACAGACACACGTGAGAAAACGGCCAGTCACGTTACCTGGCCAGTGGTCTGGCTGTGGAGATCGGCTACAACGATGGCAGGGGAGGAGGTCAGCCCAGGCTTGCTTGGCGGCTCCTGCTTGCTGGTCGCCTGGGGACTGCTTCGGCTGCAGTCCTGCTGCGGGTCTGCTGGAGCCGAGGCGTCCCCTGGGGAGGCCGTTGTTGCCTCAGGCTGGGCTTCCGTGAAAGTCACCGAGCGCTTCTGCTCCACTGAAGGGTACAAAGCCCAGAAAACTGAGTATTAAAATGCTACAATTTAGGAAGAAAAACACAACAAGAAAAGGAGAGAGAATGTCTGGAGTTGTTACAACTAAGACAGGGTTCATGATTCATTCCATCTTTATAAGTCGTTTAACTGGAGTCTAATCTCCAAGCCTTTTACCAGAGGCTTCCTCTAAAGCCACAGCAAGGGATCTCCCGAAGACTAGTCACCCTGCCTATCCTTGGCATGGCTTGGCGAGGAAAATGCCACCCATAACATCTTCCCATTCCAGAAGAATACCCTGAATTGAAT
>NW_010415901.1:17119-25118 GCF_000710305.1 Buceros rhinoceros silvestris | reverse complement strand
CTGCCCTCAGCTGAAAAAGGAAAACTGAGATGCAAATCTATGAGGGAATTGCCCAGGGTTTCGCAGGGAATCTGAGAAAAGAAAGAGGGCAGCTGGTTGCCCCCCATTCCCACAGACCACTTCAATATAGGCTACTAACACCACACTAACTTCTCCTTTGAGCAAAACCAACAGCGCAGTATTTTCTGCTTTCTAGTCTGAGGTGCTGCGGTGCTGGTTCTGGACATGCAGCCCTGCCCTACCGCTCGGTTTTGGTTTTGGCTGGATGCTCCGCCGCGTCGTTGAAAGTCGCGCTCCGTGACGGCTACGAGGTTCGGTCTGAGTTTTCTGACGTGACAGCAGTGGTCGTCGAAGCTAAAAGTTGGAAGAAAGAGTTAGGCTGATGAATGTTCATGTATCACACGGCTTCTCCTCCGTCAGGAGAACAGATCATCATCGTCTCTTCCTTTAGATGTCCCTTCTCTCTGCTTTTGGCAGATCTATGTTTTAAGGTTTCCATGGCTCGGACATCTCTTCCATATGAACTTGTGGGGTTTGTGCCTTTTCAGTTTCAATACTGAATGTAACGCAATGCGGATCGTGTGACCATCCTTTAAGGTGAAAAAAAAGAAAGCAAGCAAGCCTGCAGAGGACAAGATCGGGGAATCCAAACCCAAGTGCACCTCCTCTCTTCGGGATTTGTCTCGCCTCACGGCTATATGACTGGTGCTACAGTTCCTGCCAGCTCAAGGGATTGCACTAGTCTGCCACAAACCAGGTAAAAGGGACATGTCACATCCACAAATCACTTCAAAACAGACACGGCTGAGAAAAACCAAACCAACTCAAACCAAAGGAAGGAGGTTTGTTCACTCCCCGTGTTCTCACCTGCCGTAGGCCTCTCTTCCGCCCCAGGGGCTGCTGCAGAAGAAGGTTTTGCTGTCCTGGCTCACTCTGCACACTTGCCACCCTGTGAGATGTTGACAGCATTAGGCCAAGCACAGCAGCACCCTGTATAACTAGTAGGTGTCCTGGCAATCGTGACTAAAATAAACCAACCAACCACTAATGGCACAGTCACTTCAAAGAGCAATAGAGTCTTTGAAGGTTGGGGGGACGTGTCTGCTGGGTTGTGGCTTCTGGGGCTGAGGATAGGGTGGGAGGTGGAGTCATGGCATTCAGGAATCGGCCACACACAGGTAGCATCCAAATAGAAATAACTGCAGATTTCAGTTTTCAGTCATTGATTGATGCATCCCACTGAGTAACACTCATTCTCTGCATCCTTTGCCACATCGATAAAGGCAAGAAAATCAGCTTCCTAGCTCGAAAGCCTTCCTGTTTGCTTTTCCTTTTTCGAGAACAATGTTGTAAAAACTCTTTTTTTCCCCTCCCAAATAGACTCCACAGCCTCATCACAATTTTATCATCTGGTTTTAATTTCAATATAAGTCAACAAACAAAAAACAAACACAAAGTGACAAAGGATCCATTCACATCACGGATGCATGGGTTACGTGAACAAGGCCCCACACTCAACACTTGCAGCCTTACGTCTCTTTGTGGCTAACAAACAAAATAGACAAATAAACATAAATGATATACATATATATAAAAAAAATCCCACCGCTTCTTAGTTTTTATATCTTGGCATAGAGTAGCTTCAAAATCTGCAGTTAAAGAATCTTTAGCAATAAAACATGCTCGGCTACATACCATCTCATCCTACCGTTCGACTGACCATTTAACCTACTCCATAAAAAAAGTACCACCTTCCCCTCATTTTTCTCGAGGCACTGTATTCCTCCAAAGAGTTAAAAATCGGTCCTTTAGCAGACAGCAGTCACAAAACACATTAGCTGGATGAGCTACGTTTGAGAGACATACAGCAACTGACACTGGGGATGGGCTTCTCTCAAAGGAGGCAGCTGCCGACTGGGGGCTGGCTGGACCCCACTGAGCCACACGTCTGTTTAAGCAACTTCCAGCTGCCTCGGGTGTGCGTCACGGGAGATTCGGTACGACAATCCGTTCTGCCTTTGGCCTGCCATCATCTACAGCAAGACAACATTCTTTTCTCCAGGTGAGTGAGGGTTTATCGCCTGACCTTACAGGAGCAGAGCAAGAAGACAGGGAGGACGGCTGTGGAGAAGCTTAAGAAGCTCTGTCTCCTGAGCAGCTTGTTCTTCACTGTGGCCGAAGTTACTGCCCTTAGAAGGTTTGGTTGCACAGAACATGAGAGCTTGCGGGTCTGCTTTGGGTCAAAGTCTGGTCACCTGACCTGAAAGTTCTACTCCTTCCTCCCTTATCAGTTTAAATTGAAGGCAGACTTCGCACTAAATCATATAAAGTGTGTTTCTACCAGCTCTACTGGGGAGACAATGGACTTCTTCCAGGAGAGAGAATCCAGCTGGCGGCCGGTCACCAGTGGTGTCCCTCAGGGCTCAGCGTTGGGGCCTGTCCCCTTCAACATCTTTATCAATGATCTGGATGAGGGGATCGAGGGCACCCTCAGCAAGTTTGTAGATGACACCAAGCTGGGTGGGTGTGTTGATCTGCCTGAGGGTCAGGAGGCTCCACAGAGGGATCTGGACAGGCTGGATCCATGGGCTGAGGCCAATGGTATGAAGTTCAACATGGCCAAGTGCAGAGTCCTGCACTTGGGCCACAACAACCCCCTGCAGCGTTCCAGGCTGGGGGAGGAGTGGCTGGAAACTGCCCAGCAGAGAAGGACCTGGGGGTGCTGGTCGACAACCAGCTGAATATGAGCCAGCAGTGTGCCCAAACAGCCAAGGTGGCCAACAGCATCCTGGCTTGTATCAGAAACAGTGTGGCCAGCAGGAGCAGGGCAGGGATTGTCCCCCTGTACTCAGTGCTGGTGAGGCCACACCTTGAGAACTGTGTCCAGTTTTGGGCCCCTCACTCCCAGAAGGACGTTGAGGTGCTGGAGCGTGTCCAGAGAAGGGCAACGAAGCTGGTGAAGGGACTGGAGAGCAAGTCTTACAAGGAGCGGCTGAGGGACCTGGGACTGCTCAGTCTGGAGAAGAGGAGGCTCAGAGGAGACCTTATTGCTCTCTGCAAGTGCCTGACAGGAGGCTGTAGGGAGGTGGGGGTCGGTCTTTTCTCCCATGTGACAAGTGCAGGATGAGAGGAAATGGCCTTAAGTTGTTTCAGGGGAAACTGAGGTTGGATATCAGGAGAAATTTCTTCACACGGAGGCTTGTGAAGCCCTGGAACAGGCTGCCCAGGGAGGTGGTGGAGTCCCCATCCCTGGAGGAGTTTACCAGACATGTGAGTGTGGCGCTGAGGGACATGGCTTAGGGACCCTGGCAGTGCAGGGTGGATGGTTGTACTCTGATCTTAAAGGTCTTTTCAACCAGATGGTTCTGTGATCGCCAGACCCTGAAGCTGTTTCTCTTCTGATTGTCTGACCACAGCCTAATGATCCCAGGCATGCTCCTGGCAATCTCACCACAGCTGCAGTGGTTTGGAAAAAGAAAAAAAGGAAGAGCTTCTGCAAGCTCAAAGCCAGAGCAAACAAGATATATCTAAGCCCTTCCTCCCTCAGACAGCTCTTCCAAATGAGATCACCCATCTCTGGAACATATTTTCCAGCTTTTATGTAGGGTATTGACATGATTTACGTAGAAAGCGTCCTAAACATCAGGCAAACACCCATCTATGAATAAGCAGAGTCCTCAGAGTGACTTCCTGATAGCAGGACTGTGTTCCGGACCCAGACAATGGCTGCAGCACGTAGGACTGGAAGGTCCAGAAGCAACACTCCTTTTTAAAGCACTGCTTTTTAAAGCAAAGAGACCGTGCTTAGATCACTCTTTAGATCTGTGATCCAGCCTGCCTGAAGTTACAGCCTGTAGGATTTGCTTCACCTTCTCTTTCTAGGATTACGTAAGAACTTACTCCTCTGAATTTTAAGAGGTTTTCAGAGTAGTTAGCAGTATGTGACGTAAGTAGGAAATAGCTGGAGAAGGTCAGAAAAAATAATTTTCTATTGCACTAGCTTTTGAGACTGCTGTTACCATCGCTGGTGAGGGAACAGTACCTCTTGGTTCTATGGGGGAGAAGACATAAATGTCTGTAGCAGGAAGACCACAATTATATTCGGTACAAAACACTCTTCACATTGGTGAAATAAACCAAATCCACGTGCATCGTGAAACCACTTTGGAAAAGTCATTAAAGGGAGTACATGGACCGCATGAGGGCACAGAGGCAAAGCAATTCCCATGGAGTAACCCATGCACTGGGGACGAGCAGCAGGGGAGCGAGGGAAAGGCTGGACTTGGTGTCCTCCTGCTGGAGTCTGGGATTTTCAGCCAGGCTTCTGTCATAAGTGAAGTGAGCCTGGTGAGCTGGTGGATGGTTATTTCCAGCCCTGAATCATGACACAGATTGGTATAACGTGGGGTGATTTGACGAGCTGAAATCGCAGAGAACCATTGTAGGCAAATGGGGGGCCTGAGAGCAGCCCAGTTTGGCAGGGCTGCCTGCGCACAGCGCAGTCCTGCCGTGGCTGTCTGTTTGACTCCTGTCCCCATGCTTTGAAGAAGGGAAGGAAGAGAGAATCGTAAAGATCACAAATACCAGATGATTGAAGTTTTCACTTGATGAGGGTTTGTGAGGGTTCCTTTTCACCTCACAGAACAGCATTACTGCTCTTGTTTCCATGCACATCGGTGTGGCAGGCAGACTGCTGGCCCTGTCTCGCCCGCCCTCCCTCCTTGTCTGTCTCTCCTTGTCTACCAGACCTCTCCAGGAGCACACTGTTTTTTCTGGCTGCCCGTGAGCCCCAGCCAAGGAACACTGAATCAAATGCCATTTCAGCTGGCAGCACATTTCGCTCCTGTGGCAACGTGATGGATAAGAAGGGGCTTTCTGCAGCACACAAGCCAGATTTATGTGGGAATAACAAAACAGAAGCTTTTCCTGCCCAGCTCAAAGATGCTCTGTCACTCTCTGAGTATCTCTGTCAGGGATTTTATCTTCGCAATAATGTTACTCCCATTACACAGAGCAGAGACAGGTGAGCAAAACATGAAGCCAACCCAGCTTCATGGAAGCATGTTGCCAGAGCTACAAGAAACAACAGGCAGTGCGGTCACCCAGTGGGGGCTAAAAGAAACTTTTTCAGGTTGGCAATTACAGTAAGCGGTGCCCATGAATTACAATAAACCATGCAGACAAAAAAAAAAAAGAGGGAACAAAGCAGAAAACAACAGAACAAAAGAGAGCCAAAGGAGTTTAAATGTCTGTTAAAAAGATGTACATGCGAGCCACACCGTTACGGTAGGACGAACACACTTTGTGTCCCAAGTCATCTGAACAAGAGGGTTAGTGGACAAAGGCCAGCGGAGAACGGGTTAAAATGTAGATGAACTCCAGCTCTTGCATTCCCAGACACATCCAAGCCAGCGAGCATCAGCTCTGCCTCGGCTGCCCCGGCAGTGTGATTTTCCCTATTAGGCACCATTAAGCTAAGACAGGCACAATGACAAACGTTACAGGGAAATGTGTTTGTGCTACAGATTTCCCTCAGAGTGACTTCTCATTCTTCTTCCTTTCTGACTGGGGACAATGTCCTCTCCTCAGATCGTAACCACAACAAATCAGGATGCTGGATACGTATGCTCCTCAGCCCTGTACCCCACGCTCTCTGCTCACCGCTGAGCACGTAAACGCTATCCCCTTCCCGTCTTCCCTGCTTTTCTACGTGGCTGGCTCTAACTGCTACAGAACAAAGGCAAACAGACTCCATTCTTTCTTCTTTTGCCACTGTTTAATTTATTTAAAACTCCTACATTCCTTAAGGGTCTAGTCTCCATATGATTTATTTCTTTATGTCAGTTACGGCTAAACAGCAGCTTTTGAAATCAGAAAGCAAACCTAAACAGTTACTAGCATTGTGCTCCAGCTGAAATCAAAGTTACACAAGAAAAGCTCAAGCCTGCTTTATTCAAAACTAATGTTCCTCAATATAAAACCGCATTAATTCTCTCCTATGATCCCCTCAATAAGCTCCTACTAATGTCTGTCTTATTACTTCTGTCCTTCAGAGGATGAATCCAATTTGCACATTTAACAATGCCATTGAAACATCTTTTCTTCCTCTCCGAACTCCAACCCAGCCTTTTTATAACAATTTGCAGTGTTTTCCTGCCTTCACTTTCTCTAAGGCTTTGCAGCCCTGATGCCCTTCCTTCAGACGTTAGCGCCCGCTCCTTGAAAAGAGTAATGAACCTCAGCAGAACTGACTCCCAGTACGCTGTTAACCCTTTAGCCCAAGGACATCTCTCTGCCGCAGAGCAGGCTGGAGGATAGTTGTCCTGGTCCACAGTGAAAATTGCTGTGACAGAAATTAGCAGGAACCCACTGTACAGCTGATTACATTTCAGGGTTCAAAATAAGTTACTGCATTTGAAGCCCATCTGTTGACTTCGCTGTCTCGTAGTCCTCAGCCTCACCAGTCTAAGGAGGTACTCTCCCACACTTAACGAGATCAAGAGATTCCAAGTTCAACACGGATGTCACCGGCTATCAGGCCATTATGGCTTTAACTCAGATACAGACCTTCTCCTTCGACATCCTCCTCAAGTATAGCGAGTTTCTAGCTCTGCTTGAGGGACAGCACTTAACTCCTTTGGCTGAATGACTTCTGTTCTCTTTAAGCCCCAAAGCATGCTCAGATGACTATTCAATTCATTTTGTTTTATCACAAGACCAGGTAACAATATTCCCGCCTCTGCCAACAAGCCAATGTCTTTTCCTAACGCCACTCCTACTGTAGCTCCACTTACAGACTGATCTCCCAAAGCAGGATTCTCGCACCCAAAGGACACCATGAACCATGGGAGGATCTCAGTGACACCATCAATGATAAACTCGCCATTTGTCAAACGAGGAAGATGAACAAGTGAAAAAAGCAGCCTGTCCCCACCCCAGAAAGCCCCTACTGATGTCTAAAGCCAAGCTAACAAACCAGAAACCACTGACACAAACGCCTCTCAACATAGCCACATCTTCAGCTGGTGTGGTAAGGTAAGGTAAGGAAACACTGTGACACCCCCTTGTTGCCAGCGAAAGGGGCTGTGCTCTTCTGGAAGGAAAGAGAGATGCTCTTGGGACTAAGGACAGCTCTCCGACCTCACGAGGATGGGTTGAGAGCACAACAGCAGGACAGTGGACGATTAACAGGACTGAGCTGGCCATTGAAGGGGCAGACCTCCCTTCTAAGCTCACTCCTGACCCGTTTGACAGGCGCAGCTGTAGCAGCGTTTGCCTACAAACAACCCTGTCCACAGGTCATGGGGAACAGCTAGACCTGACCTCCAGCACTGACAGGGCAGTTCGAAGTAATGGCGTTCACCCGCAAGCTTTCTAAGGTGTCACTGGAGATCTGGAAACACTTTGTAAAAATGAGAATTACTGTACCATTACATCCACAGAGAACTATGTTCCAGCGGACTCACCATAATTAGTTTTATTAGTGAATGCTAAAGAACCCAGCTTGATATTGTTATTAAGTCTCTTGTTGTGACGGCACTGTGAGATGGACGGAAAACCAGATGTCTCTGTTTTATATAAGCCTCCAGACTAATGCTTATGACAGGCTACAGCTCATGTCTGGTGGATAATCTCTCTCCTGCCTTTGAAGCAATTGCTAAACAAGGGGAGAACTCCGAGGCTAGCCAGGCTGACCGCTGTTCCACTGCCTGCAGCTTTTTCTTTCCCCTTCCCCTTAGCCTCCTCAAAGGTACTGGCAATCAAAGCTGAAAACTGAAGGCGGGTTGCTACACCTTTGACTTGCAGGCCTGAGTATCAATGAGCCACAAGAGACAGAGATGGAGAGAGCGACAAAAGGTGAGGGGAAGAGACAGGGGAGGTTGGAAACGGCTCGTTTCCCAGCACACACACTGACAGACAGGTAGTGTTAACACTGTACCTAGAGAGGCTGCCCTCAGTGGCCAGGCTCGGGGAGTCATCGAGGACATTAGGTTCACTG
>NW_010415901.1:6795-16966 GCF_000710305.1 Buceros rhinoceros silvestris | reverse complement strand
AAGAAAATGCAAAAAGCATGCGATTGTCTCTGTTTTCAAGGGAAAAAATATCAACGGAATAAAAAAGTAAAAAAAGGACGGTAACATTAATTGGTCTCGCACGCTTAACAGCACATACATGACTCAGAGGAGCTGAAAGAACATCTGATAACAGGAGCAGTCTTTCGAGGGAGTTTGCACTCCACGGAGACCTCCACATGTCTGCTGAGAGCTGGAGAGCTGAGAAGGGAGGTAGGATGTGTTGCCACAGGAAATAAGGGCAGAGAACTGTTTCCAAAGCCACTTTCCTGCAGCATTTTCATTTATTTCAGTTCTATTTACTTCCAGTTTCATAGAAAGCTTTTTTCTTCCCCATGGGCCACTGCTTCCTGAGGGAGGGCTAATCTGTCCCCCGTGAGCTAGAGACCACCCTCCTCCTGGGACAGCTCTAAGGACAAACATCTGGAAAACAAGGCCTCGTAGTGCAACGAAACTGTAAGTAAACGGCTGCTGTGGATCCCGGCAACAGCCTGCCCACGCCCGTGGCTTTCCTGCGCTTCGCCGCTCGGGTGGGAGCAGCCTTCTCAGCCCCCAGGGACAAGCGGGAAAGCGAGCAGGCAGGCTGCTGGCTTACCAGCACGAAAGCAATAATAATATTACTTAACATTAATTAGTTTACATCTGTGAGGCAGTCTGAAAGCCCGGAGACCATCCGTAACTAAAAGGGCAGGAGGCTGTGGACTCTGATCGTGCTCGCTGAACTTGCACTTCCCCTGCACGGATGAAAGGCTGTTCGCCTGGTGTAACATGGACTTAAAAAGCAGAGAGCAAAGCTCTGTTGTAGTTAAAGCCTTTTTTTTCTCAGCATCACCATGACTTGGGGCTGCACAAAGCAAACATTGCTGTCAGTCAGCAGGGTCTCTTACGAAGTTTATGCATTGGAGATGGTAGTGAAAGACTGAGGAAAATGCAGTCTTGCATATTATTTTTTCAAGAAACAAAGGGATTGAATCAATTGAGTTCAAAAGTCAAATGAGTTCCTGCAAGCCCTTTTGTGAAAACTCCCAGATGAAATCTGTGTAACTGCTGCCCTGTAAATCACGTCTCCTATCTCTGCTGGTCTGTACCGCAGCTGTTACTCTTCCTTCATGTACCAAGGTTATCTCTTTAATTCCAGGCAAGACTGGGGAGGGAACAATGTTGTTTGATTTTCCAGGGCCAGTCAAGAGATAATGTAGAATTTATTCTTTAAAGGTTCAAAGGAAGTAACATCAATTCATCTGTCTACTGTCAGATATCCTTGGCTAACTATGTCTCAGACAACTAAAACAATAAACATTGCTTGCTTACTTAGAAAAAAAAACCCACATAAATCACATTTAAATGCAGAAGTTCTCTCTGGCTCTTCTAGAGGTGTACATTTCCCAAATTGCAGTCTCTTTCTCACCACTCCATGTTAACCAGGAATAAGGCAAAGTTATTTCTATCGACAAGTGTATTTCTGGTTTTAAGCAGTACTAAATTCGGGTTTTGAACTTGACATTCTGCGATGAGCTAGTTCCTGTTCTAGGGAGGTCAAAGACTACATGGAGGAAAACAAAGCAAATCAAACAGGACGCCTCTCCCTTCTTCCCATGTTTTCAGGATTCCTGCCCACTCCCTACACAGATTGTGTACGGTTCATAATCCCCAAATCCCGTGTTAACCTTTTGCTATCCACAGTAGTAGCAGAGGAGAGTAACAGTGCCAAGGGTTTCTGGACCCCTTGAAAACGGATGGATGGATGGATGGATGACAGCTTGTTCTTGTGGACCCTAATGCAACACAGATCATCCTGAAAAACCGTGATGTCCGGCCCTGCACTCTTGGTCCAACACTGTTTCAGGATGAATAAATGTTAACGTCACTCTGCTGGCACTGATTCTCCTACCCCACCTCTCTGATGTACACACAATATACCTGCGTTATTTCTGCTCTCATGAACATAGAGGGAAAGGTGAAAAGCCCATGTTGTTACCTTTGGCTGGGTAACATGCCCACCTCAGCCTGAGGTGCAGACACGCTGGAGAGATGGCTGGAGAACCGCCTCCTCCCAATGGCACCCATAAGGTACGCTTCTTGTTCACTTACCACACTGGGCATGCTCAAGGAGTCATCTAGAAAGAAAGAAAAAACGGGGAAGGAAAGGAAAGGAAACAAGTGCCCCAAACCCCACCTACATATTTAGAGCTGCCAAGAGGTAACAGGGTGCCAACAGTGTACCCAGCATTTACTTACCAAGACCCCAAGCCTGCAAATTTGAACAGTTCTGTTAGATTTTACAGTCGCGGTTCACCAAGATGTATGCACAAAGCCCTGCAGGATGAGGAACCCAGCGCATGCAGGGCAGGGATCTATGTTCGCTTTCAGCTTACATGGCTCTCGGGAAAACACGTTTGGGGAATTCAGCTTCCACTAGGCTTATCTCCTGTGATGAATAAATCGTTTCTTAATACACGGTGTTTTCTGGCACAAAAGTTGTACTGGGCATTCAGAAAGGTGACGCTGGACTTCACATTTTGCTGCCGTGAAGTCATCTGTGCTATGACATAGCAAAGCACTGTTACAAAAGACAAACCACATAACAGCAAAATGCAGAACCGACAGCCTTTACCGCCCTTTGAGACGAGCATTTTAAACTGTCACCAAAAAACGGGATAAAACGATTCAAATACATCACACTGCAACGGAATTATGCAGACAGTTAGACTGTGATGGGGGCTGCTTGAAATTTTCAGTGCTGTTTCAAATTTTATCAAGTAACTGGAAAGAAATGACTCTGCTGTGGTTTTTACCACCACAACTTCTACTTACAAACAAAACAAAGGAGAAGTTTTGTGTAATCTTCTCTTTTCTTTTTGACCTTTTCCAATTCTGGTCTACCAAAATATTTTCTGGCAGCATTAAACCAAGGCAGGGCTGAGGTAACACTACTGCAAGCCAGTAAGAAGATAGCTCTCATCGTTCCACGCAGAGGCTCCTAACCCCTCTGAGGCTGAAAGCAGTTTGCCACAGCGAGTATCAGTAGTACAACGCTGGGTGGATCGTAGGGTGGTGAGTGATGAACCCAAACACCGTTGGGCTCAGCCTGGAAAGTGAAGTGCCTGAGTTTCATGCACTGAGGCAACCAGCCACTGCAGCACCAGAAGACGGTACCCCTGCTAATGTAGGGGGAAGCCCAAGCCTGATGACATATGAGCAGAGTTTTCTACCCTGGCAGTGATGGGCAACTCAGAAGCAGAGGAGATGGACAGCTCAGAAGCAGAGAGAAGGCAAAAATCCAAGAAAAACATGAAACTCAGCTGAAATGACAAAGCAACGTTCAGGTCATTGCAAATTAGTCCCCAAAAGATTGACCCATCCCACTCCTTCTAAAGGGGCACCAGAAGGCCTGGCAAGCCCAGAACCTGCCAGCTGCCCAAAGGGCAGATTAAGCTTTTGTCGTCAGTACACTTAAGCCTTAATTTCCTCTCTGTTAATCCAGTGACACAGGCACACAGACACTCCGCCCCGCAGAGAGCCACAGCTGGATCTCATGCAGCACAAGGACAACATATTCCACGTCAGAGCATCTGGAAGAAGTGATGAGCAGGAAGTACTAAGAGCCTGCAGGAACAGGATCCTATCTACAGGGCCAGTCACAGCCCCTGCCGGCTTCATGAAGAAGGTCAAGGAAAGGACTGGCTGGCAAATGCCTGGTCAGCACTGCGAGGATTGCACGTCAGCCCAGCACTCACACACCAAAAACCTGCTCGTGCCCATCCCTTGTCCCTGCCCAGAGCTCAGGAGGGAACAAGTTGGTATGTGACGACCCAAGCTTTAATACCATGAACACCATGTGTAGAAACCCCACCGGTTTCTTAGCCTCACGTCCCTGTGGGACTTTCGTTCACACTGGGACAGGGACAATTGTCTTCCTCTCTCAGCCATTCCTCTGGGGCATCAAGAAAACATCTTCAATGTTGGGAGTTTAGCTCGAACCAGTAGCCACGTACTTTCTTCATCCTCCTCATCTGTGCGGCTCAGCGTGTCCTGAGAGGCCTGCTGGGAAGGCTCACTGTCCTGCTCCCAGACCGTGCCGGTGCCGGTGTTGGAGCGGGACATGGTGGCCAGGCTCAGGCGGTAAGCGGAGGTGGAGGTACCCACAGTGCTGACAGATGTCTTCCCTTGGTAAGCTGCACAAGAGTGGGAAAACCAAGACCAAGTCAGTGATGGCACCGGAAATCCATAACCAGCCAAACATTCTGGTCACACCGGGCACCCGATGCTGTCTGGACCAGTGGGGCAGGGGTTGGCAGAGGGGATAAACCAGGCACAGCTGCCCTGGCTCACCTCATCTCTCTAAAATCTCTGCCTGCTTTTCATATGCACTCTGGTTTTCGCCCTTAACCCTAGCGTCTAACCTTAGCGTCATATTTTCCAGATCAGCTTCAACATTTAGGAACAAGGCAGATTACTACCGGTGATAAAAAGGCTGAGGCGTTGTCTTTTGAATTTGTTTTCTTAAGAACAAAGCACATAAAATCTCCTGCCGTGTGTAAGCAGTGCCTGCCATCTCGTGGCAACAAGGGTGACTGTTCCAGGAGAGAAGTGTCCCCTCACGCCAGAGAGAACTCACTGCACCATCAGCTCAGGGACCCTGATCCAGACCTCAGAGCAGGGAAAAATCAGAAGGAGACCAAGAGGAGGAAGGAGAAGGCAGATCTGCTGCTGGCGGACAGACAGGCGCTTCTGCACGAGCAGCTTTGCAGTTACAGAGATGCAGGTAGTGGCCTGCGGTGCTGTGGGCTGGGGCTGCCCGAGCCAGCTGGGGCACTGAGGGGCAGCTGATAGAAACAGCACGCAGAAAAAAGAGGCACAACGAGGTGCGTGTCAGAACCAACCCGGACTTCTGTTGGCTGCCCAGTGGCAGGGCCGGGCTGGGCACAGGGCCTGATCCAGCGGCAGGCTGTCGGGGTGAACCAACCCGGACTTCAGTTGGCTGCCCAGTGGCAGGGCCGGGCTGGGCACAGGGCCTGATCCAGCGGCAGGCTGTCGGGGTGTGGGTGGATTACCCCATCCCCCTCCTAGGCAGCGGGCAGGTCTGCCTCACAAGTTAATTTCCGGGTGAGCCAGCTGTCCCGACTGGGGCGACGGCCCTCAGCTCTCCCCTGTCCTCCTTACCAGAGCCGCTGTGCACGGCCTCCTTCAGGATTTTCAGCTCGTTATTGAACTCGGCAATGAGGGAGCTCTTGCAGAGCGGGCGCGGTATGAACCGTCTCTCCAGCTGGTCGGCGATGTGCTGTCGGGCAGTCAGCTCCTCATGGTTCTCAGCCGGCTGGGCCAGCAGCTGCAAAATTGGGACACGTTAGCATCGCCAGGAAACAACACCTAGGGAGCTGGGACTAGTCTCCAGACCAGCACGAGCCTGTAGCCAGCAGACTGTCCTCTCCATGAGGTTTTCACCCCAGCTATGAGGTTTCCACCTGTCTTTCAGGGACCACCTTATTTTTGACTGAAGAGACATCACAGCCTCGCTGACACTGGTACACAGAGATGAGGGCTTCCTTATGCTAAGCTCTACCCTCAGACACGAGACAGCTCCTTCCACCAAGACGATTTAGTCTGTCCAAGACACAGGAGGCTAAATAGGGTGGAGAACAGTGTGCTAGTCTACCCGGTAAGCAGGGGAGAGCTGTAACTTAAGCCTTGGCCACCTCAGCCTAGCAGCTGTCTGTCCATCCACAAAGTCCTGCCAGAACTTTCAGCCGAGAGGTGTTAAGTGAAGCGGTCCTTCCTGGCTGTTGGCTGTACGGCCCACCTCTGTGTGGAAGGGAGATTTCTGGAAGATGTCTGCCAACCATGCCCACCCCCTCCTAGGCTGAGCGCGTTCACTCTGCTTCCAAGTGCTTTGACTGTCTTTGCTGCAAATTGAAGTCCACGCACAAAGCCCCTTGGTCGAGCCTGATGGCACTTTCCCACCCAGGGAACTAGGTGTTATGTATGGATCAGAGCTCCTGTGTGACTGGCATACTCCTGAGCGCTGGCTAGGAAAAAGCCCCGTGATTTAGTTTCAAAGGTTTCTCAGGCCTACTAACCTCTGAAAAGTCACTCCCCGCATCAACACACAGTTCTGACAAGAGTGCTGTTCCTCTGCTCCCAGCAGGGGAACAAAGGATATCTTGCCTTCAGGAAGTGACCTATCAGGAGCCGAAGCAACTGTTACCTTGCACTGGATGAAGGGCCGAAGGAGCACAAAGATAGGTATCCGTGTTCGTACGATAAAGTCGAGGAAATCCCACAGGGCCAGCCCTCCCACCTTCCGCAGCGCCATCTCTTTGACTTGCAGGCTCAGCCAGTACCACTGGCTGTCCAGTTGGCGTTCAAAGCAAACAAGGATCACCTTCAGGGCTACAGGGGAACACACACCAGCAAACGGCAGTCAGAGATGTGGTCAGTGTCCCTTACAAGCACTGAGGGAGGAACGGGGGTCCGCAGCGGGCACAGACCTACACAGACGCGCACACTCACACACCTCAGAATCACAACTGTTTTCTATCGGGCTCCAAACACAGCAGGGAAGGACGGCAATCTTCTTACCACAAAGCCCCCAGGAGCAGGACTCACAGTTCCATTTCCAGAGAAACCTTCCCACTTCACACCTAAGTTGCTCTGTATTTTCTTGCTCTAACTTCCCCTCTCCCTCCCCGCAGAGTTCTTTTGTCTTCCCAGAATTCAGATATTTTGAAAGCAGCTCAGGGGGGTGGATACAGCCCTGGCTGATCAGACGACCTCAAAAATCTTGATGAAGCATATCCACACAAAGACTGACCCTGTGAGCACCACAACCTCCAGGTTATTTACGGGGTAATGAAAGGAATCTTCCTAGCAGTGCAGCTGCATGAGTCACAGCCATCTAATCGCACAAAAATATGGTCCAGCAAGCCAAGGGCCATAACTCACAAAAGCCCTGCGTTACAAATGGGGATGAACGGCAACGAGGTTCAAAACAATGCTCTGGATTAAAGTGGGCAGTGACCAACAGTTAGCTCACAGGAAGGAAAGGGTCTCCCCCTTTCCATGCTCCTCTGGTCTGGAACAAACGGGGATGCCTGGGAATTGTTGGGGGAAAGTTGACTGCTCCATCTTCCTTGATGGCCAAGACATCTCAGCCATCACACATCTGTAACCAGGTTATCGGGGTAGGGGGCTACATCGGTGGTGCGCTGCCATTAATTCATCAATGTCACCCCGTTCCTCAGATACGGGTTAACAAAGACCCGAATTTCAGTCTTTGGATAAATGCCCTCACGAAATCAGAAACAGAGAAGCTGTGTGAAGGAGAGCTTTGAGTCCCAACCCTCCCCACGTAGTCCCAGTAACCTGCAGTGCTGCTGCATCTCCAGTCTGATTAATTTTTCTGTCCTTTCACCTGTGGGTCACACACGAGTAAATACAGTGCTAGCCTGCAGCAGCACAGAGCGAGCAGAGGGAACTCCAGTCAGGAGGGACCGCGTGGGCGCAGGGTCAGCAGGCAGGCAGACTGCATCACGTTTCACCCCAGCTAGCCAAGGGCCGCTGAAGCTGTGATATGAGGGGCTGACAGGCAGTCTGACGTGCCTGTTGTGGCTTCACTGCTATATCCTGGCGGTATGAAAACCGAGTGACTTCTACCGGTGCTGTAATCTCCTCCAGCTGCAGGGCAGACACTGCTCACCTTGCAATACTTTACTCCCGGCTTCACGCTCTGGCCTCGCCCCTTGTTCAGGACGAGACTTAAAGCAGCTCAAAAGAGCTCAGCTCCTGCCTGAGAAGGCTTTCTCTGGTGTTGACTACAGTCTTCAGTGCTCCCTCTTCTCAGCAGAGAAGAGGTGGCCAGCAGAAGCCGTCACTCACCCAGGTAGGCCGCCTGGCTGGTGGACTCTGCGAGCCCTTCCCGCCGCAGGTCCTTTCCCGCATCCCCTGGGGTGGAGCAATGGGCAGGGGAGCTCTCCAGCATAAAGTTCTTGCTGCGGGAAGTGCTGATGATGCGAGGCGGCAGGAGGATATTGATAACAGTCTGGAGCAGCAACAGGACCTCAGGCTGCTCCAGCCAGGGGCTGTCTGAGATGCATTGGGAGGGGAGAGAGAGAGAAAGATCAGGCTACATGCCATCAAAGACACCCAAGATCCAGACCCTGTTTCAGTTCCAAAACGGGGTGCAATCTCAAATGTCCCCCAAGCCAAAACTCCGTCCCCCACACCTTGTTATGCTGCTTCTCCTCCTGCAAGCAAAGGCAAAGTTTATTTTCGCACCAACACAAACGCACATGGACACAGAGCTACACGGCACAAGGAAATGTCCTCTTTGGCGGTCCCATGGTCTCACTTCCTTTTGACATTCCCCTCTCCCTTTACTCTTTGTTTTCATTTAGGGATTTGCAGCGATCACCACCTACAGAAGAAAGCAAGGGGCAGGACTTGTGCCAGACAAGTGGCGTGGATTGGGCAGACTGTGATGCACAGTGGCACATAATTTCTGTGACCTCTGCCCCCCTCTGTGGCTTCTGCTCCAACAGATTTGCCTTGCCCTGCACTCCAGTTTCGAAAGAAGGAGCACATCTGTGTAAAACCGACCCAAAAGCCATGGCATAGCTGAAACAAAGAGAAGAAACAACAACAGCAGCTTCTCCCCGTGGGGCACTTTTCAGTCTCGGACCCAAAGGGCACTTAGCTGACACACCGCCAGTGACAGAAAACCCAAATTAAAAAACAAAAATAAAATATCAACAGAGGCAGGGGAAGTGCAAACATCAGTTGTCAGAAAAGGGTGAGAAAAATTCCTTTTGTTAAATTAGTCAGACCTTTGCTTCCAGATCCTACTGTGAGCACAAATGGGATCAGTAGGTTTAAAAGCATTCCTTCCCTTCTTTCCTGATTGGTGAATGGGGAGACGACATGGCTTAGGGGGAAATCTTCTTTCAAAGCCTGTGCAGTAATGATAAGAAAGGATTAAACGATTTCATCAGATCACGCACACAAGTTATTGCGGGGAAGGACGGTCCCCCAGGCACCCTCCTTCCATCGTACACCACTGGCACTGATGACCTCATCGAATTAGAAGCCCTGCGACCACTTAGTCAGGAGCAAAAGGAGCTCACAGAGTAACGTGTATGTCACCTGCTCTTGCTGTAGCCAAGATGTAAGAAACCCAGATTCCTAAGTCACAGATACCATTAACCAAATCAGATGTATCCCACCGGAGTCAGCTGAGCCTCAGTCCTAAATTCTGCACAGCCGCGAATGGCGTCAGGATCTGCCCCGGACTGCAGGGAATAAAAAACGGAACAGAGGAAATTGCACAAATGACACCATCTAAATATTCTGCTGTCCAAACATGGAGGTTACTGCCAAACACCTTTTTGTTCTGGCTCACTTTGTGCTGCCCAGTCATCCTCCCTAACGCAAAGAAGGAACCCCCGAAAAATAAACAAAAGGCATGATTACTCCTCGACACGTAGCCAAGCCTAAACTGAAAGGACTTTCGTTTTCTTTAGAGGAGGTAACACAAACGACTGTCACGGCAGCAGGACCTCTGCTCATTTACAGCTTCCCAGTTGCTAACAGGCTTGGCTGGAAATGCAGCTGAACCTTGCTAGCTCTCAAGCTTTCAGACCTGGGCTGAGGAATTCCAGGAGAAGACCTTTTCTGATGGGATGTGAAGTATTTCGGTGTCATATCCTGCTGGAAGTATCAGGACTTATGACTACTCAGGTGTTTTTTTCTGATGTGTTTGGTTTTCATTCCATTTAAAGCTCATGAATAAGTGAACAGGGAGAAGAGGATAATAAAAGCTCCCAATACTTAAAAAAAAAAATTATTTATTCGGTATCTGGTTTTAAAAAAGAGAAAAGACTTCAGAGAAGCTGAAGGTGGCCCTTTTTTTTGTTCGTTTTTGATTAAAGAACCATTACCTCAGAGATGAAGAAATCTGTCCTCTTTTCTGTGTCAGCTGGTACCAAAAAGTCCTTTTGTGCCTCATGCTCTGAGGGACAGCACTGCCTTTTGGTCTCTGCAAACCTCCCTTCCCAAGCCACCCTGCTGCTCAGAAATAGCTGCTGAACTATCAGCTGGATGTGCCAGTGCATATTTAAAAATGCAAGTCAGAGCTAGATTAGGAAATCTGTCACTTCTT
>NW_010415901.1:6301-6624 GCF_000710305.1 Buceros rhinoceros silvestris | reverse complement strand
AAAAGAGCTACAGAGGCCGAAAGTCTCTGTAACCGCTATGGCACTGCTGTGTGAAAGGAATAATGATGAAATTCTCCAAAAAGGCCAGGATGTTTGGGTTGGTTTGTTTTTAATTCTGGACCACAAGGATGCTATTGAGTCAGCAGCTGAAAAGCCAAGTAGCCCTGCTCTTTTGATGTGACACGCTGCGGAACCAGCTCAGGTGAGAGCAGAAGAGCACAAACTCCCCCCTCAGTTACAGGCAGGAGAAGAGGCAGGGGTGCACGGACATGACCCAAGCCAGGGGCCTGTCTCCCTGTGGCGGGAGGCTTACGCTAACTCTT
>NW_010415901.1:0-6192 GCF_000710305.1 Buceros rhinoceros silvestris | reverse complement strand
GGAGGCTTACGCTAACTCTTTGGACAGAGAATTCTAACGTGCTTGTCAGAGCCACAAGCAGCATAAATCAGCTGAACTCCGTGGACTCGAATAGCAGTGTTAAGCTGATGGATGCTTGCTGCGGGCTTGGCCCCAACAGGTGAATCCTGAGCTCAGTTCAAGCCTTCAGAAAGAAGGAAGAATTTACATGTTGCTTCTCTTTCATTTTTGGTGTATGTTCCACAGTTTTTGCCCAGCTTTTGCAGAAAGAAAACAGAGCACCGGTGAGTTGGTGTCTCAACCAGAAGCTGTAGCAGGCCTGGCCGCAGGCCAGGGCAGACACACCTGTATCTGCAATGCTACAAGCCGGACAACAGCTGTGCTGAAGGGCAGAGGTGGCGAGAGATAAGGGCTGAGATGAAGAAGGGGTAATCCGTCAGCCACACTGGAGGGTCCTACCACTCCCATCACCTGCAATACAAACAGAGCACATCACCACAACTGACTACTTACAGTTTCATCCATGCCATATCCTCCAACGTTAGTGAAATGGAGGTGTCTTCCATCGAGCACTGAGTTGGGGTGGATCTGGGAGAACCAGCCCCCTCGCAGTGGTCCTTGTGGGAGCTGGGGCCAGTGAGGAGGAGGAGTTCTAGCAGGGAAAGGGAGGGGAGAAGAGGGAACCAGCAAGGATGGGAGGAGTGCATAGGTAACCTGGTACATTTATAAATGTACCCGGTACCAGCCCTGAATGACCAGCACTGGACCGGTGGAACAGTTAGGAGTTGGAGGATATGTCATGTAAGGACTGTAACAAATAAAAATATGTCAGCACAGCAAAAAGTCTGCATTGAAACTGGACATCTTTTCCCTTCTCTTGCTGATCTACTTGAAAAATAATGTCCTAAGTCTGACCCAAGCCGGGTTGTGTACCATGTTCAGATTCCCCTCAAACCCGGTCCGTTCGTAGGATCTCTAAGCGTGACTCATTTCACCTGACCCCAGATGTCTGAGGCAGAGTCACCTGCGTGTGACCTGGTTTTCTGGACCTCTCTGAAATACCAGCACAAGAAAACAGCACTTCTTCGGGAGAGCTGTTTGGACTGTTCTGGATGTGTCCCTCAGGAGGAATTAAATCACAGGCCCGAATACGCCTGTTTCTCACCATGACAAGACACGTCTAGATGATGGGAACAGGGAGAAGCGACCCGGAAGACGCCTAAGCTCAGGGGACATGAGCTGCTCTTCTTTCCCAAACTCAGCCTGGGGAAAAAGGCAGTAGCCGGTCTTCTGCCAAGCAGCAAAGGACAATTTAGAAGGGGAAGAGGCAGAGCCCTTTCTTTATATCACTCCGGACTATCGTTTAGACATTTCCCCGCCTTCCTGGCTGATGCCCTTTGCCACAGGTTCACACATGGTACAGCTTGCACCCAGGGGTGCTCCCACAGCTCACAGTGGCCATAATTCTGACCGCTAAAGCTAAAACCCTCTGAACAGTAAGAGCAGGTCTTCTCCTGGTAGCTCTCGCTGATGTTCCCAGCCAGCTGAAGGTAAGCGTGATGCCTGCACTTCAGCACTGCGGAGCTTCCTGCTATTTTTAGAGCACTGGCTAATTCTTACCGCAGGCCCTTTGGCGAGCTTGCTGGTGTGAGCTGCTCTGCCATGCCTGCTTGCCAGACTGCGGGTCCATTCTAAACGCGTGTCTGAGCTAACTCTGGAGCAGCCTCCCCATGCAGCAAGTCTGAGGGCCCCAATTTGCTGTCCCACCACGCAGCTGCCTCTGCTGGGACAAGGGAAAAGCCATATGGGCTCTGACAGGTTGGAGCTTCCCTGCCCTTGCAGCAGTAAGTGCTGAATGGACTTGAAGGACAGGACCTTGGCAACCACTGCTGTTGTGTTCTAGCTGATGTTCGTAACGCTGCATCTGTTGCTGGAGGAGCAGGCGGACTCCACCTGTATCACGTCTCTGCTGTTGCACGCTTAGAAGCATAGATTTGACTAAGAGTGGGATCTGAACATTGTACAGCGCGAACCCATGCTAGATCAAGCCAGGGACATTGCCAACAGTGGAGTGAATCCACCCACGTAAACCCTTCTAACTAGCCAACACCCGATGGCCTCTGACAGAGCCATCGGGGTCCTTCCCCACTGGAGACGGTAGGTATCCCCAGTGCCACCCTCTCCCCGTCTCTACCAGGTGTGTGCAGTCTCCACCACCCCACTCTCCAACTTGCAGCCCTCAACTCTCAGCTCAGTCTGGCAAAGGCGGATCTTCAAAGTGGTGCGTGGGAAGCAATGGAAATCAATCGCTTGACCACCGCGACTGGTCACTGTATCTCCCCATGCACCACTCCAAAAATGAACCTCGCTCTCTCTAGTGTCACTTGCGAAGTCCCCTTGCGAGGGGTAAGGGGTCAGGTAAAATGACAGGAATGGGAATGAACTGTATCCTCAGTCCAGAGAAGTCAACAGCAGGGGGAGGTTTAGTAAAGGTTTAGGGGGTTGCCGCTTGGCTACTCACCAGATTGACACACACATTGATCAGAGACCTAAGGTGAGGCAGGAAGGATATGATTGGCTGCCTCTGAAGTGTCAAACAAACCCCTTCAATCAAATTGCTGGCAGGCTCCCACTCAACCTGGCGCCTGCAATACAACAGTAGGTGCCGTTAGCCGCGGGCCTCCTGCCCCCCACCAGACGCTCGCAAACACGGCGACCGACACACAGTGATGCCCACAGAGGAAACGTTTCAGACAGCAACGATGTCCAAGATGAGCACAAAGTGCGCAACAGAGGAACGGTTTTACCCACGCAGCTCAGGAAAGCACAGAGCCACAGAGGACACTGGGCGTTTGAGAGAGGTAAGAAATGCAGCAGAGGGGTCTGCGCTGGCCACACAAGCCCCATCACAATAGCAGTGGCGGACGAGCTGTGGTTTCCTCCCTGACGCCTTCCCCCCAAAGAAGGGGAATGAAAATGCGCCACCAGAAACATTTTTTCGCGGTGGGCTGTGCCCACACAAGCCCCATCACAATAGCAGTGGCGGACGAGCTGTGTTTCACTCCCTGACGCTTCCCCCCAACAGACGGTGAATGAAACGGAGCCACCAGACAGCTGTCTCGGGTGTGCCCGTGCGGGGACAACGTCTGCTGTGCCACGCTCCCCGCTGGGAGCACCTGCCCCATCTCCTGTGGATGTCCTCACTGAAGGGAACAAACCCCTCTGCAGGCCGCTTTGCAGTCTAGCCTGCTCTGCCAGAGCGACTCCCAGGCACAGCCTGCCCTAAACACAAACTGCACGACAATCTTCACCTGTTTCACCCTGTGCAGGAGGGCTGATTCATTCCCTACCAGCACCAAAGTCCTTCACTCCAGGATCCCTTCTTTCCTGACACTTTGGTTTTTCCACCCAAACAGCTTTTAGGGCTTGTGACAGATGCTGAACGGAGTCCTTCCTAATCATAAGCAGACACAGCACATGTAAGATCAAAGTGCTTGACACTCTTCATCTCATCTCAGGGCCTGACGCTCTGGAATAAATACAGTTCCCAAGACAACATCCGACTGTGCACTTACTGGGACAGAAAGACAAGGCTTGCATAGTTTGTTAGCTCAAGACTTCACAACATCCTAGTCAGGCTCCTCAGCGGACTTCAGAGACACAGGGGGGATGAAGTGTTCACTACGACTGTTCTTGGGCAGACCAACACACACGCCATCTATGGCTCCGGGGGTGTGGCACCCAGCCCCATCTCTAAGAGACTTCTTGGCCCAACGACACTTAAACGCAGTTGCTGCATTTGGTCCAGCGGCTTTGCCGTCTCTGTCCCTTTGTGTACAGAAGAGCAATTTAAACCAGGCGTAGGTACAGGATGGACAGAGGAACTTATGACATTCATTCACTCAGCTTATTCAAAGAGGAAAGATCTTCGGGAACAGGAAGACTCCTAAGCTGCCTCTAAGGCAGAAAAGAGTATAAGTGAGAAGCAGGCAAGACATGGCAAAGAATCAAACTAACAGGAAGGAGAAGCATGAAGATTTCTGCCTCCAAATTCCCTACAAGGGCAGGAGTTTCTTAAAGCAGAGTGCTAGCCAAAGGAAAATGATAGACAGTGATGCCAGAAAGAAGAGATCACCTCCCTATTATTTCCTCCGTCTTAGTTGGGTACATATGATTCCCGCTGGGATCTACAGTTTTGTGTTAAGTCCGAAATTCTGCTGTTGTCTAACATTGTTTGGCTTCTCAGCTGAGGCCGCCAGCAAAGTGACTGATTCAAGCAGCTGTGGACATGTGCCCAGGAGGGTGACTGAGACCAATGACACTTTTTACCCAGATCACTGGAAAATCCACAGGGCTGAGAGATTTTGTACTAGCGAGATGGGATTTGTGTCACTGGCTCTGCGGTAGGACTGCTCAGAGTAGTGGATACTTCTGAAGTTCCCACAGCCTGTATCGTAAAGCCACGATGGGATGCACCAGGCTTTCACCAGCCTCTGACTAGGTGCCATCGACGCGGTTCTGTTCCCTTTCCTAAGGAGCACTCAAAAGCCACTGCATAGCTCCAGACTATTTGTATCTTTACAGAGAATACAACAGTATTTTCATGAGAAGGCACGCTGGAAATGCTACAGGTTAACGTTCCATTAAAAAGTAAAACTGATCTCCTCAACTCACAGCTAAAATAAATAAAGAGGACAGTGAGATGGTAGAAATCTGAAGACTTATTCTGGAGAAAGAGAAATGACATTTCTGGAAGTTCTGTCTGTAGTTCCTAATAACCACGCACTGCTTCTCTTGCTACCAAAAGACACCACAAAAACGTCAACACAAACGCACACTCATAGAGATAAAAACAGCTGTTCATGTTCTGATAGGTCCTAAAGGTCCACTGCAACTCGACAGTTTTAGTGAGATGACATACCCACACTTCACGGCTCGCAACATCAGAAACGGACCCCGGAGGGTTGCCGTTGTACCTGCTCACCTCAGAGTAGGCATCTTGTGAATTTTATTGAACATACGATCCAATCGCTTTAAGATGAGGATAAGGGCAGGTCTCACCGCCTCAGCTGTCCAGTCAGTGATGGGCAGCATCTCCATGATGTAGCGCCGGAGACCTCGGCTTTCCATCGTCTGCGTGTCGTAAGGCGCCAGTTTCAGCAGGGAGTGTGCAATTTCTGCCAGTCTAAACCCAGGGATTGTTAAGAGGAAAAACAAACACCACTTGCATTTCTCCACGCGTGCCCATGAACTAACAATAAAGCATCAGTAGCCTAGTAAAAAGAAAAAGATGCAAAAGTCAAATGTGCTGCTATTTAGACTCTCTGACCTGACAGTTCCTGGTCTGTTAAGATTTCTTTGCTGGAATCCCTGTTTATAATTATGTGTACGTGATGGTCTGAACAATATTTTTACACTGCTATTTAAAAACCACAGATCGATGTAGCTAAAAACGAAGTACCTGAACTGTTAGTAAGATTATACCGTTGCGAATGCCTGGGAAACACAGAGCTGACATCACCTGTTTGTCAGTTAAGAAGAGAGCTGGTCTGGGTTTGTGTTTGCTCTTCACTGTCACCACTTTAAGAGGTCTCACTGTCCAGTTCTCAGGTGTTAAAATTTTTTAAATAATGTGCTGTCACCGAGGTTTACACAACATGTACCTTGTGTGATTACTCCCTGCAGCTTTGATTTGTTTCTCCTAACACCTCTCCAGGTTGTGTTGCTGTTGCTTCTTCTAACCCTCCCAGATGGCCTCGCTGGGGGCATTTTCTGTTTTCACTGTGAAATTCCATGGCAGCATTTAACTTAACACTTGCAGTTTGACAAAGACCTACTGATGCACTTGAATATTTGCAACAGACAAAGACAAGTAATCAAGCTCCATCTGCTGTTAAAAGGGATAGAGACCGTTATGCTCCCTGAAACATCGATGGACCATCACAGTACAACCCTATTCGTACTGTGGGGGCTTCTCCTGAAAAGCTTGCAACTCATGGAACATATTCCTATTCTCCAAAATCTGTCTAGCAATGTCAAAGGCAACAGGTTCCTCACCTTACCCAAAGTGCCGTAACAGTGTTTCTTTATCCATTAGTTCTTTATTATTACTTTTTACAACTAGTTTGTCCTACTCTGGAGTAGGTTTGTTTTCTTAAACCCTGTGAGTTTAACTATCATATAATTACAGTTTTATAATAATATAATAAAATT
>NW_010415900.1:2176-2552 GCF_000710305.1 Buceros rhinoceros silvestris | reverse complement strand
CGCGGTCCTCCGCGGAGGAGCACACCGCCCCGGCCCGGTCTCTCGCAGAGGAATTCTCGGCGTTTCCGTGCGGGCTCGCTGGCCGCATGCCGGCCCCGGCCGCGCACCGTTCTCCGCGCTGGAGGGGTGAGTTTTATCTCCTCTTTATCCCCACGCGTAACAAAGTCCCACAACTTTTTCTCCGATCTCTCCCCACGCAGATACGCTTAAAGCTACATCGGAGCTCGGGTTAAACCCGTTTTTTCTACTCCAGAGAAGCATACGCCTCAGTTACTGACCCCTTTTCAGTAAAGCTTCGCATGCTGTAAGGACTTTTGTCCTCGTTTTCTTGGTCATTAAATGACCCTTTTTTTTTCTCTCTGTTCTCGGTGGGTCC
>NW_010415900.1:1482-2008 GCF_000710305.1 Buceros rhinoceros silvestris | reverse complement strand
CAGTTGTCTGTTTTTTCGTTTTTTTTTTTTCTCTTCCCTACTGGCAGGTTTCCCCTGCTCTAAGCTACACCAAGCACCTTGCCCCCGCCGTATCCCCCACGGCCTGCTTCTTCCGTTTTTCACCGCGTCGGCTTTCAGCTCTCACGTCGGTTTCTTGCTGTCATGTCGCTGGTCCACCAATATGTCGGCTTTTCAGTGGTATCACGCTCGCGGTCACCAATATGTCGCGAAGGTCGTGGCAGGTCGAATTGACATAGGCTTTTGTTGTTCCAAACATGAAGCTGCTCATCTCTTTATTCTTAGTAAACAATTCTGTACATATACACATTTTAGTCCACGTGTCCCCTTCTGGTTGGTTAAAAGTTTCTTGTTCTGCCCAGAGACGAAAAGACCCTCCAGTGGACCGCTGACGCTGCCTTTCTGCTCCCCCAGGTCACACCCCTCCTGCCCAGGCGACCGACTCATGGCTGCCCCCTGCCCCTGTGCTTTGTTCGCCTGTGGCTGTGCTTTTCCACCCCTTTTAAGG
>NW_010415900.1:616-1410 GCF_000710305.1 Buceros rhinoceros silvestris | reverse complement strand
GAAGGCTGTGGCACCTTTAGCCCAGCCAACCAATGCCCAGTCAGTCTTCAACGATGGAAAGAATTAACGCCTGGGCTTTGCTGCAGATCATGACGTTACACGTCACGCAGCAGCCCTTTGGTCAGTCTGGGTTGGCTGTCGCAGCTGTGTGCCCTGCCAGCCTCTCGCCCAGCCTCAGCCTGCTCTCCCGGCAACACCCAGAAAGAAACGGACGCCGTCCTGGCCTCTGCGAGCACTGCCCAGCAGCAGCTCAAGCACTAAACACCGGCGTGTTCTCACATCTGACTAGTCACAAACGCAAAACACAGCACCAGATGGGCTCCCAGTCTCTCTCCACCACCAGCCCACCCCGCTGCGGCTCTGTCTGTGATGTTAGAGCCGTGACCTCACCCTACGTGCAGCCAAGCCTTTGTGAGGTGCACGTCACGCAGCAGCCCTTTGGTCAGTCTGGGTTGGCTGTCGCAGCTGTGTGCCCTGCCAGCCTCTCACCCAGCCTCAGCCTGCTCTCCCGGCAACACCCAGAAAGACACGGAGGCCGTCCTGGCCTCTGCGAGCACTGCCCAGCAGCAGCTCAAGCACTAAACACCGGCGTGTTCTCACCACTGACTAGTCACAAATGCAAAACACAGCACCAGATGGGCTCCCAGTCTCTCGCCACCACCGGACCACCCCGCTGTGGCCCTGTCTGTGATGTCACAGCCGTGACCTCACCCTACGTGGAGCCAGCCCTTTGTGAGGTCACGCAACCAGGAGCTATAAGTAACCGCTGGCATGGCAGGAGCGTCCAGTGCGCT
>NW_010415900.1:0-214 GCF_000710305.1 Buceros rhinoceros silvestris | reverse complement strand
CCCGTGTGTCGGTGGGCTCCTCCAGTAACCATGGGCTACCTCCGGGCTCACGCTACCCTCCTTCCCCAGGCGTGCTGTCAGCGCCCTGGCTGTGAGGGGATCTGGCCTGTCCCTCCGACTCCCACATCCAGATGCCCCCCGCTCTAGGACATGACCACGGCCCTGCCCCTGCCCTACCCCTGCGCTCCTGCCCAAGAGAGGGGATGCGTAGGAC
>NW_010415899.1:14017-15042 GCF_000710305.1 Buceros rhinoceros silvestris | reverse complement strand
GCTAGGAAGTTTCCCGGCGGCGCGGGGCTGCTGCGAGCCGCTGCCATTGTCCTTGGCATTAAAGGAGGGGGGAGAGGCCGGGCGAGGCTTCCTCCGGGAACTGACGAGTTGTTTCGTTGAGTGACGTGCCACAAAGAAGAAAAGTCGGTTGTCGGGGTATTTTTCTTTAAAAAAAAAAGGCTTTTGGGGACGCTGTAGCGCGCCGTAGGCCAGCTCCGTGCCCCGCCGCTCCCCTGCCCGCGGTCCGGGAGATGCTGTTCCCAGGGGCGGCTGCTCCGTGTGTGCGAGGAGCGCGGCTGGGAACTTGGGTGCGTGGTTTTAACTTGTCATTGCCTTAGCCAGGGACCGCTGTGGCACCCACCGCCACGCTGGAAGCGGCCCGGGCTTGCCCCTGCTCCGGCAATACTGTGACCTTAGTGTGGGGAAAGGGTTCAGTGGTTTTCCCTTTGTGCAATTAGGGGGGTTTGTTTTTTTTTTATTTTAGGGAAGGGAGTAGACCTTATGGCCCTTTCTAGGGAGAGGGTTTAAGGGACGCTGAAAGAGGTTCGGTGTTGGGAGGAACAGTGGTGTTACACTTAACTAACTTCAATACTGGCTGTGTTGTCTGTAGAACAAACCGCAGTTTTATTTCAGAGTATCTGCATCAAGCCGTTAAACGTCTGACTTGACTTCACGTACTCGCTGTACACTTAGTGGTTTCATTTTGAGCCTTTCTGAACAAGGAAACCTCTGTAGAAATAAGATGGGTTTGGTTTTGTTCCCATTCCTTAGTAGGTCTTCAGAGGTGGTGGCAGAGGGAAGGATATCTTAACGTAACTGGCATTGTCTAGGTTTTTCCAGCGCTGTTTTTTTGTTTTGTTTTTAGTAGGGACCTAAAGTTTGTGACCTGGAGCTCAGGATAAAAGGGAAGGAGACCAGCTCCCGGAGAATGGAAGTGCTGGATCAGTCTTGTCCATAAATGCTCAGTGGGGCGGTGGTCTCCTCTCTGGCTATCTCCATCCCTGAGTTAGCCATCAGCGCTCTCA
>NW_010415899.1:12609-13889 GCF_000710305.1 Buceros rhinoceros silvestris | reverse complement strand
CGCTTTATACCTACAATAAGTGTGTGAAACTTCAGCTGTTGCATTTGGATGCTGGAGATGCTGTGGCTCTACCTGCTGACAGAGGAATTGTGTGTGGAGGGAGGGGGTCAGGTGGGAATTCCACTCTGGTCATTGCTGGGATGTAGGAGTGAGCTGTGGGGGGCAACTGCTTCCCAGCGTTTGGGTTTAGTTTTGTGTTGTTTAAACACATCCAGGATGCCTGTGTAGTTGGAATGGTGTAATTTATCCTCTGGCTCATGACACTGGCAGAGGGTTTGTTGAGGGGCTGATGTAGTCCTTTTAGCTCTGCTGTCGTGGGGTGGAAAGAACATCGTGATGTTCCCTGTCCTTGGAAGATTTTCATGGTTAAAATTACCCTGAAACAGTGGTTTTTAGAAGTCGCTTCCCAAATGTTTGGAAATACGTTTATAACAGTGTTGTAAAACACCCTGTCAGGAGATTACACGGTTGGTCTTTTGCTGTATTTTTGTTGATTTCGCTCAGCAGTGGAGTTGGTAAAGGCGACTAAGCATAGAACTAAATTGTAATCACTGGAGGTTGCTGTGCTCTTTGAGGTGCGTGCTCTCCGTGGGTTTTATTTAGTGTATGTTGATCCAGTTGGCCGCCTTTATGTTGAAGTGTTATCTCCAGTCCCCAGGTAGGAAGGACCAAATCAGAAGAACCCTCACTTGAGTCTTAATTGACTCGAATTCTTGTCTCGGGGCAGGACAGAGACAGGGCCATACTCTGCTTGACAGTGTATGGCAGGATAATTAGTGTCATGCTGTTTTCCTCTTTAAAGCCTCTTTCCTCTCCTCCTTGCCCCCTTGCTGTGTTGGGGACAGAAAATAAAAAAGAAGAAAATTCTCTTTTATTTGAAGCAGTGTCTGTGCAAGAGCCTTCACAGAGGTAACGGACCCAACAGGGCTGATGGGGTTTGTTCAGGCTAGTTTTAGGCCTTGTAGTAACAAAAAGATCATGAAAAGCCCTTGCTCAGAGCCCCCAAATACTCACTAATGGGGGCACTTTCTTTGGTAGCGAAGATGCAACTTTTGCTCTTAGATAAAGCAAGCAGGTTGTTGTCATGGTGCGTCGTGAATTTGGTTGTGTCTGGGTGGACGTGTGTTGATAATCTGGGTGCAGGAGTTTAAATGGTAGGCAAACTCGTAAAGAATAACTGAGGGATATGCTTTTTGTTCCTGAGAGATGGTGCTGATTTTCACAGGGGGCAGTTGCATCTAGTTCGTGAAGCTTTGGTGTGTGGCTCTGAGTTGGTCATT
>NW_010415899.1:0-12389 GCF_000710305.1 Buceros rhinoceros silvestris | reverse complement strand
GGGGGGGGGGGAAAAGGGAGGAGGGGATTTTTCTGCTGACAAACTCCTACGATTAACTCTCATAGTCTTCTATCAAGTTTCCCATCATGTACTGTATTAGGTGTGGCACAGCTTCAGCAGTGCTGAGCATGAATAAATTAAGCTCTTGTTGTAACCTCCCTGTGTTAGGTTAGAACCCTCACTGAGGCGTGTGTGGAGAGGTGGAGGTCACAGCGCTGTTGTCAGAAACGTTCCTACAGATCCTCCGTTTGCATCATTTTCTGTTTTTACAAAAAAAAAAAAAGAATTTCCGCTTGGGTGGGTGTGGTGAAATAGGTGGGTTTCAGACACCAGACAAAGGAGACGTTTATTCCTCACTCACATGTGGATCAAGAACTTTCTTGCTTGCGGGCACTTTGTGCCTCGCTGCTTCGCGCTGGTTTCCGGGGTCAAAACTTCTTGTTTCTGCTAGCACAGACCTTTGTACTTTGGCATGTGTGGTGCATTCCCAAGGCTGACAGGCTGTGGTTCAGCATCCACAAACGTGCTGTGGATCTCGCCTTGCTTTAAGCTGAAAGATAAAGAGAAGTAAACGAGAATGTTCTTTACTTCAGAGTAAGCATTGCAGGCCATTGCTAAGGGGGGAATTAAGAAATGGTCCTTTTCCACGTGGCTTTAATAGTTTGGGTGACACCCCCTCCCCCCCCAAAAGGCTGAGATCTGATTTTAATCTGGCAATTAAAAAAAAAAAATTGAAAAACTTGAAGCATCTTGGTTCAGATTACTTCATTTTGAAAAACAGCCACAATTTAATTACTTTGGTATTGTTGAATGTCTCGTATTTGAATGTTTTTTGCATTGTAAACCAGCTTCTCTTGATTCTGGATGACTGAACAAAACCTGCTTTCAGTATGGTTGGTGAGCTGAGCAATCATTGTGGGGCCAGTTCTCCTATTTTAGGCACGCTGCAGGTGAGGATTACAGCAGAGGATTTAAAAACCTGCAGAAACTGGTGATGCTCAGACACTGGCAGGGTGAGGGGTTGCAGTGACCCACTTGACTGACCAGGCTTTTGCTGACCTTCTTTGCCAATCCGATGTACATCTTGGAGTAGCAGCCTTTGAGAGAGGAGAAGTGTCCTTCTGCTCTATTGTTCACACTTGAGCTCTCTTATCGCTTGTGCGGAAAACTCTGAGCAAGTGGAAATAAAACATGCTGACTGCCGGAGGAAACATGTCCAAAGCCCAGTCTCTCAGCAGGGTTCGCAAGTCCATTTGCTTTCCTCTGGTTCAAAGCATCTCTCAGCTGCTGCTGGGAAGGGGGGACCAGCACTTGTTTTCCTTCAGCGTTTCCTGTCTCTCTTCCTTTGTGGGAGCAGAGCGATAGTGTTTATTCCCTTCTTCCCTTGCAGTAAAGCAGCTCGTACCTGCTGCGGGGAAGGAAAGGAATCGTTAAGTGCTGGTCTGTCTCATTCATTCCATTTCAGGCAGGTTCTAGCATACAAAACCACCTTTGTTCCTGTGGCCCAACAGCCCTTCCCGGAACTCATTTGTCCTCTTTTAAAGGTTTGTGTTTCCTGCTCAAGGACTAAATAATTGATACTTGAGTCCCTCCAGAAAGGTGTTTTCTTTAAATAATGGATGGCCATGGAGGTGGCCTGGCAGCTTTCAGCTGGTGCAGCCACAGCTATGGGCAGCGGAATGTGACACACTGTTCAGAGGGGCTGAATATGTGAATTCTAATATGTCAGGGAGAGTGTGATGTGTTCTGCTTGCCAGGAATTGTCTACTCGTGCTTTGGCGTATAGAATCAGGGGTGAAACATCTGACATCTAGAAACTCTTGGAATGGAAAACAAAGGGAATAGCCTCGAGAAGCTTGCCTCTGAAGGAAGATACCCGAGATGTTGGACGTTGTGTGGCAGCGGCCACACGGACTGCCAGGATGTGGCGCTGGCTGTGCTGATGCACATTTCTCTCCCCTCCACAGTTAGTTGTTGGATGGGAGGTGCTCGCTCAATGTTGGGTGGCATTTGGATGGAGCAGTGTGGCTGTATGTAACACCGGGTATGAACCTGCAAAGCTTTCTGCCCAGCCCCGTGTGAAGTGGCGTCCGTTTATCTGTACGGCAAGCCTGGGGAGGAGGAAGGCTCACCTCAGGAGTCGTCTGACTGGAGCTGGGTGGGTTGGCAGTTAGCGAGAGGACTCTCAGAAGACTCCAGAGCAGCTTTGTGAAGCGTGCAGTGCACCGAGGCTTGCAGAGAGGGTGTGAAAGCGGCCGTGGCAGCAATCTGATTCTGCACAGGAGGAGGAGTGCAGCTGGAAGACTTTGTTGGTCTGGGACAAGTGAGAGGGGAGGGTGGTGGTCAGCTCGGTCCTTCCTGAGCTGTGCTGCTTGTGCCTGTTAAGGTGGCAGTTTCCTGTGTTCTCACTGTTTGTCTTTTTCTTTTCTGGAGGTGTTTTGTTTTTTCCTTTTATTAAAGGCGCAGGTTAGGAAGTGTTTGTGTCCAGCCTCTGCACCTTCTGGTTCTGCGGACGCGTTTGCTGCTAGCTGCTGCAGAGCCTCACGTCTGCTTTGGAAGGAGCTCCCATGGTGTCACTTCATGGCCTTTGCTGCCCTGATCTCGTAATGGCACCGTGTTGTTCTGGGCACAGTCCCAAGATGTGGAAAGCCTGTGTTTCCTCCCTGCCCTGGGGCAGATGCAGAGCCTTCCAGCGAGACAGTCAAGGGTTTCTCACAACCTGCCTGAGCACAGGCTCTAGGGGGAGGGGCTGGGGCTGTTCAAGCAAGGGCTTGGCCTGGAGCAGCTTTTGTCTTTACCGTTTTCATCCTTTTTCCTCGTGTTGTGATAGCGTGTGCTGGGTGCTCTGCAAAGCCACCTGCTACGTCTCCTGAAGCATCAGCCTATTTCTGTGTCTCTGGGCTGAGCTGTCCCATCTGCTGAAGAGCGGGCAGTGGCTCGCATCGCGAGGTATCTGGTGGACGTTGTTTGGCACGTCTCTAAATGTCTTCTGCTGTCGTTTTAGTGGTTTGCCTGCTGGTTGGTTTTTGAAGGTCGCACCAGTGGGTTTCTTCACCAGAAAGCCAGTTGGAAGGGTCGATGAGCTGTCTGTGAGGCCACAAAGAGCTATTTTCTCTTGTGGCCTTTGAGCTGGTGATCGTCCTCCTTGGCACGCAGGAAGGATCTCCTGGTTGTGTGGTGAACGCAGCTGGTGTACGAGGTGGAGGGCAGCAAAAGCAAGGAAGATTTTGGAAACGTGGCTCCTGTCACTCGGGGTGGGAGGGGAGGAAGAACTGAGGTGGTGTGGATTCAGCTCTACATCCTGTCTCTGTGACATGGGGACAGCTTTGGTTAACCAGAGCAAGCGTGAATGTAACTGGTGTGGTGCAGATACAGGTGTTCACTTCATTACCAGAGATCAGGTGTCAGTGCTGGAATCTTTTAAATTGGAGGTACCTTGATCTGATTGAGATTGTTAAGACATATCTATTTATTGTTTTCTATATAAAATACACGTAGAGGAACGTTTGCTGTACAGGCTAAGAAATACACTGCGTTTATAGATGGGACTGCATGTTCTACCCAAAGACAGGAATGTTTTTAAGAGGAAAAAACCACCAAAACCCAAACCAAATCACATGCTCCTCATTTCTTTAGGGTATATTACTATAATCAGTTTCCTCTTTTTTTCTCTTACAACAAAAGAAAATGAAGGGATGTCCTTTTTAGCTGAAATGTAACTAGAGACTTGAACAAGTGGCTTTCCTGGAAATGGAGGAAAGCCGCAAGAAATGTAAAAGTCGAGGATGTTCGCCGAAAAAAAAAAAAAGAGTGAATTTGTCAGCAAAGAAAGTTGGTGACTTCCTGTCTTCTCTAAGTTGTGACTTATTTTTGTGGTCTAACAGACAGAGGGCCCATTTTGGTCTGTGTAGGGGTATGGCAGGGAGCAGGGGGCATGCATGAAGTAGGTTCTGTTACTGTTGGATCACTAAATAGAAACAAAATTGTTCCCCAGTCACTAAGTGGAGATAAAATTATTCCCCAAACTGGAAGTTCTGGCTCCTCAAATACAATATTTACTTTGTGAGGGTTCCAAAACTTTCTGTTGGAAGGAGAATAAAAAGTCAAATTACACGCTTGCTTTAGTGGGAGACCTTGAGTTTTTGCCTGGCTGCTGTTGACCTTAGAGGGCGTGGGTATGTGTCTGCTGCTGTTCGAGGCAGGAGAAGGCAGCTCAGGAGTTTCGATCAGCTGAGATTATTCTGACAATTTGTTCTTACAGGCTTTGCTCCCCAGAGTGAATAAACTCCTGGTCAGAATGACTGACACACTGCTCTGCGTTTCACAATACCTGAACTTCCTGTGAAGGAAAAGGGAAACGTAGCTTGCGGTTTGTGGATACCGAACAAATTACAGCTTGGGCAGGCTTCTGTTCGGGTGAAACTGGTCAATAGCTTCTTTAGAATTTTCATACGGGACAGATTTTTCTAGACTTCCGCCAGATGTCGAGGAGCCATCTGTTGAACTATGGTGACTGGGTCTAGTGGCAGTTTCGCTTACCCTGGTGTCATCTGAGTGGGTTTTGACTTGCAGGAGCATTAAGTCAGAATACAGAGTCTACCCTTTATCTGCAGGAGCTCCTTTGAGCAGATTTCCCTTGAGTGAGGTCAGAGATCAGCCTGTTGGCTGGTGCCTTTGTCAAGAGCTGGTGTCTGTTGGGACAGAAGGTCTCTTATCTGTTCACTTCAGACCTCCACTGAGGTCAGGGGAGCAGAAGCAGCACAAACCTGATAAAATCCAGGGGATGATAGAGTTGTACATCCCCTCAGTGTCAGTATCTGAAAGTTATTTGCAGTTTTCCATCGAGTTCAGAGATCTGTCTCTCTGCCATTATTTTTCTGGTAAAACAGAGATAGCCTTTTGTTGAATAAAAATACTCTTCTCTTGAACAATCCTCAGGTTTCCTCTAAGAATGAGCAAACATTTCTCTGCTCTTCTGTACTGCAGCAGAAGTAAACGCACTGTACTTGATTCCTTGAGAGCAGCCTGTATTTCTCTGCGATGCCCCAGTCAGAGTTCCGTGGAGACAGCGTTCCAAAAGTGAAGATGTGACACATCCTTGCATGGAGTTCCTGACTCATCAGCGGGGCTACTATCTCAGTTTCCAGGAACAGATTAGCCTGTAAGAGCACCAAATCCTGTTGGATTTTCTTGCCTTTGCATTGCACCAGCTTAGTCCCTAAATGGGGAGATTTGATGCCCAGCACCAGGTGTTGTCCTGAACATGAAGACTCCCTCAGCGGTCAGCTTCCTTCTGGTATGTGGAAAGAGAAGTCTGTAGATGCCTCTTAGTTGCTGCGTTTTTAGAAGATCTTACAAAAATCTCTGAGTATCCCTGGTCAGGGATGAGTCTGCCTTTCAACTTCACCAAAAAACCCCTCTTACCGATTGAGCAACTCCAAGGAATGCGACAATTATTTTTAATGGTGCCATGTCTTGAACGAACTGATGCTTTTTGGTATAGATTTGGTGTTGGGATGATGGGATTAAGTAGTGATATAAAAATAAAAAATAAAAATAAACCATAAACAAACAACAAACAATAAGCCAAAGGGCATCTCTTGTTGTATTTTTAAAGTTCTTTCTCTGCTGCATGTTCTTCTTCTGACTTTGATTTCCTTCACCAGCTTCATATAAACTTGATGCATGATATTGATGAATGAAGTGGAGAGCAGCCAACAGCTCACAAAAGGAAATTATTTTTTCCTTTGTTTTCTCTTTCCTCAGTTCTGCCCCCGCTCCCCCAGCTTCATCCATTTCACTGTGTTCACTTCAAGTGTGGTGCAGCCTGTGGTGCTGGTGGCATTGCAGGGGTGCTACATTTCCACCAGCGATCTCAGAAGCTACCACTGCTTCTGGCCTCCCATCCTTGTTCTCCTGCCACCTCCTGAGTGCCCCCACGCCGGGGTTTTGCTGGGCTCTGGGGAGGTGGGTTGGAAGGTGTAGAACTGTTTTCTCCTTGGCGCATGGTACAAAATGGCAGGATTGATCTGAAGATCTGCTAGGTGACTTGCTGCCTTATTGTTTGCTGCACTGAGCAGGATGGTGAATGGTTGTGGATTTGGGGCGGCGGCAGGGAGAAGGCTTGGGTTGATGTATGGTGGCAGAAGTGGCTGAATCTGGAAGTGCAGCGTGACTCAGTAAAGCCTTGTAGAGTTAATGCCTCCAGAGGGTGGAAGGAATGTGCAGACCTAGATCCAGAGATGCCCATTAGTGTTTCAGTTGTTCTAGCTGTACCGTTTTCTCTGTGAGGATTTCCCTGCATATCCAAATCCGGCTAGTCAATACATCACGGCTCCTCTTCTATGAGAGCTAAAATCTACAGGCTGAATATCGCCGCTGTCCTGTTTTGAAGGTAACGGTGGAATCTGGGGGTGTAGAAATGCTTTGGAAATGGCAGGAGCCTCTTGATGAATGACTAAATTACTTTTCTTCTCTAAAGCTGTCAACACCAAGACAAAATTATATATTCCACCAAAGCAGCAGTGCTCTGTGTTTAATGTTCAGAGATTGCTGTTCCGAGTGGGTGAGAACTGCCAGCTGACACAGCATGACTTGCTTTGTCTGAAACGGAGCAGAGAAAGTTGCTCGTTTGTGCTGCCCACATACGACTGTAATCTTGCCTGAGCAGCGCTCTGCAGCCTGTGGGGTGACTGGAATGAAGGACTGATGTCGCACATTTCCAGGGTGCTAACAGATGCCTCCTACGTTAGGAAACATGACTGCTGATAGCACAGACAGGGGGAGGGGGGCTGCGTGGCTGCGAGTGGATTGCCTGGCTTGTTTATTTTATTAGGGTTAGGGGAAAAAGTCACACACCTACTCATCAGATGGATGATGTCAGTCCCGCACCAGGAGTGATTACACCACCCCATGCAGTGTTCAGTACTCTCTCAGGAAGAATCAAAAGACTCCCAAGAAGGGTAAGCAAAGAGCGTAAGTGAATCTGCTCTTATTGCAGGTGTTTCAGAAGGTAACATCTGTCTGGAGAGCCGTGTGCTCTTACAGGACAGCTGCTGGCAGCAAGGAACCAGTACTGGTAGTTCCAGGCACCCTGCCACTTCAGAGCATTAGGAAAAAAAAAAACCCGAACAAAACAACCTGTGTATTGGAAAAAAAAACCAACAGGCTTTTTGCTTTTTCATTTGGTATTGACTGGGGCACCTTGCCACTTTTGTGAGGAAGTGGGGAAAAACTGGAGTCAAGATACTGACCTGACTCCCTGGTGGGGAGCAGTGCTCACCAGTGAGGGTACTGCTGATGCTCTTAGTCCTGCAAGTAGTTTCATCTGACGCTGGGACTCAACAGCTGGATGCAAGTCACAATGCCAGGGAGGGCAGCCTGACAAAAAGTCAGGCTTCAGACTTGCAGAGTTTGTATTTTATGTTCTGAAATGGTCTGCTTGCCTCTCTTCCTCAGATATTTTAAGCTTCTTTGTCCAGTAGAACACTGGTTTCATGGACTTTAATTATGTGCTTGCTAAAAGCCTCCCACCTCCTCTGTTGTAGTGGGAGCAGCAGCAGAAGTAGCGTTTCTTACTAGTCATGTGTGCATTCTACAGTCGTTGCTCCCTGCTTTTGCCAGGATCCTGACTATCACGGGGTGGGAGGCAGAACGGCGATGGAGACCTTGGTGTGCCTGCGTATTGCTGTGACACGGGTTTACACGGGTGCAAACAGAGCCTTGGACCCTGCTCAGATTAGTGGGGTCCTGCTGCTGTCGCTTGCAGGACCCTCTTCTCCTCTCTTCCCCAGACCCATCAGTCTTACTGGTTTGGACAGGTCTGTGACTACTGATGATGGAAGTGTAAGTTGGCATTTGGAGGTAGAGACTGAAATGAGGAAGTTGGGAAAACCAGATGTTTGCTCCTTCTTGTAGTCTCTCTGCCGCAGGCTTAGAAAAGTGTCTCAGGAGCGTGGGGGTCAAACAAGCGTTCTTTACCTTGTCTCCTAACGGTGAGATTCTTGAATGTTCTCTGTGAAGCTGGGTGGGTTGAAGAGGAGCTGAACCAGGGCGTGAGGAAGCAGAACTACTTCTTAGGAGCGTCTATTGCAAAACTCAGCTTGTCTGTGACGGGTGACGTCTGGGAAAGCCCTTCCCAGTCGCTGCCTGGGACAGGCAGCAAAGGACAATGCTCTTTGTTTGAACAAGGTGAGGTGTTTTTTGCTGTAAATGACCCGTGAGCTTTAGAACCTAGTGATAAAGTGGGGTTTGGGCAGGTCGCAGTATTTGCTTAAAACCGTAAGGGGATCGACACCTGAACTGTGGTAGTTCCAAGCTGAGGTCTTACTGGTGAGCTCTGTGCTCTGGTCTGGCAAGTTTTGCAGATATTGTTTCTGGAAGAATGTGCAAGATATCCTTTGATCTTTCTCCAGACTCTGCCTTTTATCAGAAACCAGCTGTGTTCCGGTCAATTTACTGGGGATATCGAGAAAAAAATGCCTTACTTCTGAGTTGTGTCAGTTTTACTCTGCTTCATACAGAATTTTTTTACTCCATCTCATAGGGAACCAGGAGGAGTAAGTCCTTTTAATGATTTTTTTTTTTTTTTTTTTTTTTTTTTCTTTTTTGCATCCTTTTGTCCAATACATTCAGGAGAACATTCATTCACCTCGAGTGAGTGGAGGGTTGAAAAGTTTTTTTTTTTTTTTTTTTTTTTTTCCTCTTGCTACTGTGTCTGGCCAGATACATTCAGGAGAACATTCATTCACCTCGAGTGAGTGGAGGGTTGAAAAGTGGAGCTGCCTCTTGTCCGCTGTAGGCAGCGCTCATGCGGTCAGCTCCCTAGAACACGAGTGCTTTGTCTTCCCCGCTCCAGCCCGCAGCTGAACAGCTTGTCCTCTGTATTTTCCTATGCATGGCATTTCTACAGGGGTGGTTAGTGATGATACTCTGAAAAGCTGTAGCTCTCTGACATATTTGAGCAACAGTTGTGGTTGAACCTTTTCTCAAGTGTATGGAAGGAAGCAAGAAAACTGAACTCTGACGGGAGTGTTGAGCAACAGTCAAGAGAGTTGAGGGTCAGCAGGAGCTTCTGAGCTGACTTTGAATGTACCTCTGAATGACATACTCGTAAGGTTACTATAGTCCCTCTCTCAACAGAATGAAAAGAGATCTGGAGAAAAATTCTGAACCTTCTAACTCAGATTCTTCTTATTCTCTCTCTTATGTGCAGACCCCGTGCTGTAGAAGATGCACTATTACCGCTATTCTAACGCAGAGGTCAGCTGTTGGTACAAATACCTGCTCTTCAGCTACAACATTCTCTTCTGGGTGAGTACCAAATTTCAGCACAGACTGAGATAGTTGAGGCATACCACCGTTTATTAACCTCCTTCCTCTGTTCAAGAGAACAGGCTGAAATACGTGCCTGAAAGCAGGAAGCTGATGTATGGTATGTCGTGGTTGTTTTGGAATTGAAGAAGCCTGTTCCACGTGAGAAAGCAATTAATATTGGAAATGATATGGATATTGATTCCTCTCCATCTTTTCTTTCCTTGCCCCTTCCTCCTATGTTGAGGGAGGATGAAGGAGTGAAGCAGATAAAGCTGTGTTTCCTGTGCTTTTTTTAATGGGGAAAGGAAAGGTCCGATAAAAGATCTTGTCAGAAGAGAATCATATAGTCTTTACCGTTGCTGAGCAGGCCCCTCTCTTTTGAGTGATAGTGGCCATAAAATGCTGGTTGTGTTTGGGCAAAGGTTAAAGCTACTGTTCTGAAGTACACCTAAGAGGTATGTGAAGTTACCCCCCTGTTAAGAGAAGTCTCTTCTAATATCTCTCCATCTTTGATCTCAGTGTTGGGGTGGTGTAGCTCACAGTGCTTTGCCAGGAGCTACCTGGCTGTAGTGTTTGTTTGGAATTGTGGATGTGTAAAGGGTGCTAAGCCAGGAGTGTGGGTGGCTGTGGAGAAGTGCAGATACAGTGACCTGCCCTGTGTGAGCAGCTTGGATTAACGTTCTGGTTCAGAGCTGAAGTATTTCCTAGTATGGGAAGCCTCTTCTAAAGGTGTTGAGAGTCTTTGCAAAGCTGGAAGGATGAGCTAGTAAGCGTGGAGGTGTGGTGTGTGGTTGAAGCAACTTGTTTAAGAGTAAATACTGATTCTCCTGATCCTGACTTATCTTAGATCAGTAGACATGCTGTTAATTCTCGTTGTTTACTGACTCTTTAAACCACGTCAGCCTTTGACTACCTAAAATTTAAGATATACGGAATTATTAGCCAAATCTGTATTTAATTTCAGTAAAAAAAAAAAAAAAAGAGTTTAATATCTGAACAGAAATTGCAGGCTGCTGAGTCTTGTTTGTACTTGCCGGGAATGACTTGGTATTTTGCTTGATCAACCCACACTGACTTCTGGTAAGCTAGGGTGGCATTTCTGCACGTGTTGGCTGCTTTGGCAGTATTCAGGGTAGTTCCCATGGGAATAGTAGTACTTTAAGTGTGATGGTTAGAATATATGTTAATTCCTAGCCACTACAGAGAGGTCCAATTATAAAATATAAGATTTTTTTTTTTTTTTTTTTTTGAAAGCTGCCTTTATGATGGACAAAGCTCAGAATTCTTTTAGAATCATAGAAAAGTCTGGGTTTGCTGGGACTTCTGAGGTCATGTGACCCAACGTTCTGTTGAAAGCCAGAGCCACAGAGTAGGAAATCGCTCTTCAAAGAGGAGAGCTGGAAGTCTTGTGAGCTTCTTACTCATCAATTTTCTGCTGTCTTCAGCCCAACACAACTGTTAGAAGGCCGGGAAATGCTGAGACTCTGATGTTTTGGTATCACAGTGGAAAACCACAGGGTGTTTTGCTACGGTCACCACCTCTTGTTTACTGGTGCAGTGTTGTGACATGATGCTGCAGCATTAAGCCATGGAGGAGTTGATCCCTGTATGGATAACAGAGCAGAAAGATGTGCATGGTTTGGGTAGAAACTTATTTCTAGTGAGGGTTAATTGGCCACAACGTCACCGTAGTGTGAATGTTCATCAGTGATGATATTTTTTTCCCTCCTAGCAATCAGGGATTCCCATTGTGGCCTCACGTGTTAAAACGTACATGCTCAGAGGCCACCAGCTCAGTGGTTATTTTTCTTCTATATTGTACCACTCCGTGTCCCTGCAGTGGTTTGTGTGTGGGGTGGTGAGAAGTCCTGTTTGTCGGGCTGCTCTGGTGCTCAGAGCAGTCCCTTGAGCTGGCTGATGCTCTTCAGCAGATAGTGTGGGGGGATGTGGGAAATGGACTGACTCTTCCTTTCAGGAATATATTAGGGTTGTCCTAGACCTCTGCTTGCTTTCTAGAGAGTGTCTCATGAAGTGGGACCATTACTGGTTTTGTTAGGTAAACAACCTTTGAAAAACTGAAATGCTTTGTCTTTACTGGAAAGACAGTGAAGAATTTGCTTCTGCTTTTCCCCAGCAATTCATTTTGTCTCTCTTTCTTTATTCCTGCAGAGTCATTACATTTCACTTTTTTCCAAGTTGTTTTTTTCTGTTCACTTCTTGCAGAGTTGTTTTTTTTCTGTATTCTCGTGAAATTAATGATGAAGATCCAAGGTTTTTTCTTTCCCATAAAGAGTAAGTTTTAAAGATGCAGGAAAAATTGAGGAGAAATTGAAATACAGCCTCTGTATTTCAGCTGATCTGCTCTCAGGTTTTCTAACCAGTGCTAGGAGTCTTGGTGGCTTCTCGCTCAGCAAGGGGTCTGAGGCTTCTGCTGAGAAGTTCCTATCAGGCTGGGCTAGTAAATCATGTGTAAGGACAGGCCAGCTCTCTTGATAAGAGTTTGGCACCTCTCCTTGTAGAACCAGCTATGCAGATGTCGAGTGGGAGGGTAGACAGTCCTCTGGGCAGTGCCTGAACCGTCCAGCTGATGCTGATTCTGGAGCCTGTGAAGTGCTGCTGCTGGGATGACTGGTCCAGCTCTCTTCAATTGGACAAATCCATCCTGTGTAGAGCACAGGAAATTTTCCGTGTGTTTTAGACAAACTGAAGGGCTACAAAATCAGGTGGGAAATGAAACCATGACTTGGAATGGCAACACTTAGGGAGGGAGTGTTGGTCTCTGCACCTTTGGCTTGCAGGACAGGTACTTGTGGGGCATGTTCTGTGAGGATGGCTGATCCCATGGAGGGTGAGGGGTGGCATTCGGATGGTGTGCAGGCAGCCTTTTGCCTGTGGAAGCTGGCACTAGAGGGATGATGACAGCTCCCCGTGTCTCAGCTGATGGCATGATTTATTCGCAAGCCATGTCACTTACATGTGCATGAAGAGTTGCATATGGTCTCACCACTCTTGCTACAGATGAGTGTCGGCTTCCTGGCTGTTTTTTTTTCATGGCTTGGCTTCGCGGACGAAGA
>NW_010415898.1:107888-108789 GCF_000710305.1 Buceros rhinoceros silvestris | reverse complement strand
CCCGGGCAGCGCGCCTAGCCGAGGAGACGGGCGGGCAAGGGCAGCTGTGGGGACCGCAGTGTAAGACACGGAGCTGCTGGAGGGGTCCAGAGGAGGCTGCAGAGATCGTCACCCCCCCGTGAGGGCAGGCTGAGAGTCGGCAGTGTTCAGTCTGGAGAAGAGGAGGCTCCTGGTGAGACCTCAGTGCAGCCTTTCAGTGCTTGAAGCGGCCTGTCAGAGAGATGGGGACAGACTTTCCACCAGGAAGGGTAGTGATAGGATGAGGGGGAACACTTCTAAACTGAAAGAGGGCAGATTTAGATCAGGTATAAGGAAGCAGTTTTTTTACAGTGAGGGTGGTGAAACACTGTCACACGTTGCCCAGAAAAGTGGTAGATGCCCCATCGCTGGAAACATTCCCAGTCAGGCTGGACGGCACACTGAGCTACCTGCTCTACTTGAAGATGTCCCTGCTCATTGTAGGGGAGTTGGACTAGATGACTTTTAAAGGTCCCTTCCAAGGGTGGTGAGGCACTGTAACAGGTCACCTCGAGAGCTGCAGTGCTTCATCCCAGGCAGGTTGCTTGGGATGAAGCCAACCTCAAGGCCAGGTTGGATGGGACTTGGAGCAACCTGTTTTACTTAAGGTCCCTTCTGACCCCAGACATTCTCGAGTCTGTGATATCCCCAGGTCCTTCTCGGCAAAGCCAGTAGCCAGACTCTTTCTTCCCAGCCCGTACCAATGGAAGGGTGTATTCTGCCTTAGGTGCAGGGCTGAGCCTTTCTCCTTGTTGAACATGTTAAGGCTTCTGTCAGCCGAGTCCTTCGGCTTCTCAAAGTCCCTCAGAACTGCAGCTCTACTGTGTGCCAACCCCCCCCCCCCCCCAAAACTCTTCCCTTTTATAAAACGGGGGGGGGAGCG
>NW_010415898.1:105002-107791 GCF_000710305.1 Buceros rhinoceros silvestris | reverse complement strand
CCCCCCCAAACATTGTCATCTTAAAATAGGTGGAGGGTGCATCCTGTGGCTGCAAGCTGAATCCTTCCAGTCTTCTGAAGAGTTGTCAAACACCTGAACTCAGACAATTGTAAAAATAACACAGAGTAATTTAATAGTTTGCATTTTAAATAAGATGCTGCATCCAGGTCGGAACACTTTTTAAGGCTAGCTGGTAACAGATGCTTTGTCTTGTAAGACTGCCTGAATCATTCTGCTTAGTATTCATAGCCCTTCAAATCCAGTGATCCATTTGCTTTTGCAAATCCTTTAGTAATTCTTTAATATGGATGAGTCCAGTACCGCACTCATGAGGAGGCATGATTTCTAATTTCATTGTGTGAGGACTTCTGTGCCACTGGAGTCCCTAAGATACTTCACCAGAACAAACACCACTCTGACATTGCCAAGGCCGGGCTCTCCGGCCCTGGCCGCAGCTGCCCATTTGGCAGAGAGAACGCTGTTGAAAGCAGCAGATCTGCACTCACAGACTGATTCACTGACGCACTTAATAACCTCTGCTCCATCTGAACCCTTGAAAGGACCTGAGAATGCTCTGGAGACCTGAGTTTTCCTGTGGTGTGAGGAAAAACAGAAGACTGTTGGGTAACATGATGGTGACAACATTGTTTAACATCGGTGTGGAAAACAATTTATAGGCATCAGCTATAAATAATGCCTCAGCTTGGTTTTTTCAGCACAGATTTCTTTCAAAGTGTACTCTAACATGTGTACCGTTTATGTGGGAGAAAATGCATGTGAACTGCACTTGTACTTAATACAGCCATTGTAATTCTTTTGTAGTAGTATTTATGTAAATTTTCTATTTGCGTATCAGGTGTGTCCTATGCAGCAGGAGATGCATAGACTCTTCCGTAGGCTGGAGAGCACAACAGAGTACAAATTTTATCTCTATTAAAATCTGATGTGATTTTATTCTTGGCTAAGTAGCCTGCAAACAGAAACAAATCTAGGATGCTCAGCCTCTTCCAGTTTTAATATTTATTCTTCCAGCTTTTTTATTTATTTCAGAAACTTGAGCAAAGATTTGCAAAGTCTCCCTGGAGGATATTGAGACAGTGTTATGGCTTCAATCTCCATCCTTCATTAGCCTCAGGTAGCTTTTTTTTTTCCTCCATCTCTTGCCGGAACAGATGGCAACTCCCAAAGAGAAATACTGAACCCGTGTGTCGGTACCGCGGAGCAATGGTGGTTTGGTGGCTGGAGATGGTGCTGTCTGACCACAAATGTCTGCTCCAAGCACATTTGCTGCTGCCCAGTGCCAGGCTGAAATTACGCGTCTATTTCTTCAAGAAATCGCACTGGGGAATAGAGGCTGTTGTACATGCTTGGTGCAGTGATATGAAAATCATTGCCACAGATGCCAGATGACTGGGGACAGACCCGCGAGCTGCTCATGAGGTGGATCTTAATCAGCTCACAGATTACACAATGTAACACCAACAATAACGCGTGGGATTTTGAAAACTCTGACCTGTTCTGCCAACACAGGCACTGCAAACCTTGCATTTGGCCAAATATCGTAGGAGGAGTAACCAACTGATTGGATTCACTTTGTACCATCTGGCAGGGGAAAAAAAATTAGAAAGGTTGTGTAGTTCACTGGGTATAGCAAACTGATTGCTTGTCACAGACCCATCACAGAGAGATGGAAGAACACCCACCAGACACCGTAAATGGTGGGCTTAGTTCTGCTTTCTTCACCTGGAGCAATCTTAGCAATAATGTGGAAGCAGCTAGTGGCAAAATCTACTGCAGGCATCCTCAGCAGGGAAGAACAAACAGCCAGAGTGACTGGTACACGTGCGCCTCTCTCCCACTGCCACTCACGTTGTGAGTGCCGGCCCTGTGTGTCTGTGTGCCCAGGGAGCCCTGTCCTGCCCCGCATGGGCTGTCAAAGTGGGTGAGAGAAGCACCATGTGCTGATGTCCATGCCGATGGCCGGACATCTTCTGACGAGACACCCTCTAGAGCTCCAGCAGGCAAGGTTAGAGGAAGTGGATTAACACTGGTAGTGTTCAATACGGGCTGTTATTATCTGTAAATACTGACCAAATACAGCCTAGGGGGAATTTCTGCTGGCCTTTAATGCTCATTTGAGCACAGAACCTTGTGGTTCAGGTGGGTCTGGCCTTTGAGTTTTAGCCTTTGGGACTGCAGGCACCTGTGTAGTGTGTGTGAGAGGGTGGCTGTTGCCACGCTGTGCAGAGTTGCACTTCCAGATGTGCGTGGTAGCTGATTAATGCCATTAAGTGTATGGAATTGGGCTCCCCTCGTTAGGGGATGCTGCTGGGAAGGTTGGCACAGAAAACCAGTGCTGATCTGTAGAGATTCTTGTAGAGAATGTTCTTCTTGCTGCTCTTTCATAACGACTTGGGCTTTCCGCGATTAAGAGATTTTCTGCCAGAACCCTCAGGATTAGCCTATCTAAACCCACAAAACGAAGAAAAATTGGTCTTCCCTTATTTATGATCCTGATCTATGGATCCAGGAGTAAACTTTAGAATAGCACTTTTAACAGTGACAAACAAAAAACAAAACAAAAAAAAGTCAGTTTAAGAGCAGATCAATCTTACACGAGCAGAACATTTCTAATGTAAAAAGGTAGCTGAATGAGAGGATTAGGTCACACTGCCTGATTAATGTCATTTGATCTTCTGCTATTGAAAGCCACTGGGCTTCTGTGAGAATGGAACCATTCAAACTTTAAATGAAACCACAAGCCTGGCTGAGAAAAAAAACCTGCTGAA